>NW_011499969.1:265050-309237 GCF_000495115.2 Populus euphratica | reverse complement strand
TCGGGTTATTTATTACTTCGACACTCCTGCACTTGGGAGAAGACATCAATCTTTTCGTCGTGTCATCAGGAAATATTTTCTTTGCTACTAACCTTTATTGTAGGTATAAACAACGTCTTCAAAAAGTGTTGAACAAAAATAAAGAAGAGCTATAGAGGAAAGGCAAGATAGAATGAAAGTTATAATGGAGGTGTTAATAAGTAAGTTTGATAAGATGATTAATTGAAAAGAAGTTCATAGTCGTAAGGAAAAGGAAGTTAAAATGCCTATCATTAAGGCTATAGTAAATCATGAGAGCATGAGCAATAATTATGAAGATAAAGAATATATGTTTTCGAAGGTTGATGATCAAAAAGTTACTATAAAATTAAATCTGAACATTATTAAGCATGATAGTCCTTATAAACTTCTATAGTTGAATGACTGTAGTGAAGTTATAGTGACTAAACAGGTTTTGGTTTCTTTTTTGATTGGGAAGTATAATGATAAAGTTCTATATGATATGGTTCATATGCATACTAGTCATTTATTGTTGACAAGACCTTGACAATTTAATAGGAAAGCCAAATATGATGGATTTAAAAATAGGTATTCTCTTGAAAATGATCATAAGGCATAGATACTTGCATCATTATCACCTAGAATGTTTAAGAAGACCAATTAACTTGAAAAGGGAAAGTGAAGCTAAAATGGTAATACAACAATGTAAGGTTATAGTTACTATAGAAAAATATGTATGAAAGTTGTTAGTATGACATGCTTATATGAGATTATTATCTGCTAATATTTTTATATGGTATTGCTAGAGGTAAAAGTTGGCGAAAAGAAAGTTTTGATGGCTTAAACAAGACTAATTAAAGTTGAAAACAGAAAGCAAATTTCCCAATCAATAGGGACCATGGTAACTCTCCTCCCAAATGTGTTCCTGAACATTTCTCTTTTTCAATTGATGAGTTCATTCTATGATATATCTCTACATGTCTTTCATCACGAGCTCATAGATGTTTCTTTTTCAAAAAGGAATCTTCTTATCCTTTCCCTGACCATAACCTACTCCACGGCCTTTTATTATCATAGTTGTTAGTAGCACATAACAAGAAAACAAATATTTATAAGGTTTTAGCACAAAACAAGCAATAATATAAGATTGTTGGGTTGTGATACCATTTAATGCAGGTGAAAGCACAAAAGACAATAAACAATCATAGTTTAAAAAAAATTGATGAGTGAAAAGGGTTGCAAATATGAACTCTAAATTTATATTTTTATTATCTTAAAATAAAATCTAATCAAGTGTGCCTTATAAAGAGGTTTAAAATACCTTTAAAAAGACCATAAAACTAACCTATACTAGCTAATAAAGTTAGAATCCTAAAATATAAAGGAAAATAGCATAAAATTCAAAATAATATAAGAATTCAAAAACACCGAGAAAAATTAGCCAAACAAAATATTTTAAGCCTAATTTCAAGAAATCTATTAGTGGATGGACCTACAAAGAGGATTCTTTATGGCTTTTTTTTAGCAATTATACTGGTAATATTCTCTTAAGCATAATTTTGTCTCACTAGTATATAAAAACATATATTAGATCATCAATATAGTTTATTTAAGATAAATCCTTATCTAACTATAAAAGATCCCCATATAACTACTTATAAACTTCAGTCTTGGATAACCTGGTTGTATTATTTTTCTTATATTAGAGAAAACTCATTCTTAAGTTTTGTTTTTCCTCCAAATAAGACATTGAGCATGATCTATAATCATTGTAATTTATCTTTTACAACACCTCAAAAAATATATCTTTCTTTTTTCTGGTTTATTATCTTTTTTTATTAGAAATCTATCATGACTTGATACTTAATATTATTATTTTCTTTAATCGTTTTCCTCACCTGTTCATAAATACTCTTAACCTGCTTATAAATACTCCACAAGTAATTTACAATACACTTATAAAATAGATGTTAATTTCTAAAACAGAATATCCATACAATTCAACATTGATAAAATTTAGTGTAATTCACATTTGATTTTAAAATTCACACATCTATCCCTTTCAAAAAAAAAAAATGTATGAACTAAGTCTATAAAATAGACATTATCATTAAGTTTTGAACCTGATGATGCAAGTGGGTTTTCAACCCAACAATTAGCTCCACGGGGGACTTGAGCTTTGGCAATTTTTTTTATTTTTTTGGTTTTTTTATATATTTATCTTTTTACAGTTATATATATATATATATATATTATTTTTACAATGTAAAGAAAAATATCAATCGAGATTGACCTTCAAGGTGGAAAAACACCTGAAATCACTGGAAAACACCACGGGACCAACGGAGAAGAGAAAGGTTAATTAAATTGTTACTTTTCTTCTTTCCTTGAACAATGCTTTGGCTTCTCTCTCCCTGTTTTTTTTTTTTTCACCCTCGGTCTTGTCTTGTCTTTCTCTTCTATTGGGTTGCTTTTATGGAAGCTATAGGGCTCAGTATTCCCCGTGGGTGGAAGGAGTACTTAGAAAGTTAGGGAGGTGAAATGGGTCGGCCAATTGGTTTGTGTTTTTGGTAAAAAGAGGAGGCCGGTGGTGTTGTGTTTGTTGATGGAAGTGTGATGTTGTGAGATGGAAAAATAGTGGTGGTGGTTATGGGTTCTTGGCCGACAGTTGGAGGCTGGTGTTGAGACTGACTTGAGGAGGCTGGTGTTGGGACTGATTTGGGTTTAGGGGGACACTTGTTCTGAAACAGAGGAGATGAGGTTTTGTGTCTGTGATGAGGGTTGATTTCGGTCAATTGGACCTGGTTTCAAGGGTCACTATGGTGAGTGGTGGTTGAGGAGGCTGTATGGGCTGAGTTGTTGGTGAGATATGGACGCTGGTTAGGGGGCTTGTGGGAGATGACGGCAAGTTTTTTTTGGGTGATGAGCTGCAACGGGTTCGGTCTATCATGGGTTGGAGAGAGAGGCTGGTGGTGCTGAGTGGGTGGTGTTTTTCAGGCAGATTAGACCGGCTGCCATGGTGTATTTATGGTGGAGGGATACTGAGCCTGTTGGGTGGTTGGCAATGTATGGGTGGTTCATGGTCTTGATTGGGAAGATGAGAGAATCTCCTGTGTATGATGGTTGTTGGATCATTTTTGTTGCTGGGGATAGTGGCGGTTGTTTTGCCGGCTGTGCATGGTCTTTAGTGGATTGAGGATGAAGAAGGAAATGGGGGAGAGGTGCGAGAGGGAGTGATTTTTGCTCTACTGGTTTCCTCTGTCCTGTCTACGAAAAATGGAGACCCCCTCCCCTTGAATCAGCTCTGTTGTTGGTTTTTGAAGGAGAGAGATGCTAAGATTTGGGAAATCAATTGATGCCAGATTTGAAGAGATCAATTTGGGACTTCGGTTGAGGATTGGGGCTGAAAATCTGGGATTGGGGAGCCGAATTTGGGAGATTACTTAATTGGAGAATCTGAATTTGATTGCTGGGATTTTGGACAATAAAGGAAATTGAATTATGAATTAATTAGGGACTAGATCGAATCAATTTGATAACATTATTGGCTGAATTGAATCAATTGGAAACAATTGGATTTAATTGGTGCTGAAATGAT
Organism: Populus euphratica; assembly: GCF_000495115.2. Taxonomy (NCBI): domain Eukaryota; kingdom Viridiplantae; phylum Streptophyta; class Magnoliopsida; order Malpighiales; family Salicaceae; genus Populus; species Populus euphratica. The sequence goes on along the minus strand of NW_011499969.1, from coordinate 305,639 downwards.
TGGAATGAAACAAATGGGACATGAACGAAATTTAAACAAAAATTTAATTGGTCCCCATAATATTGCATCCTTTTCATTATAGTCCTTATCTTTTGAATCTTCCCAATTTCACTCAAACAGGATTAAATCTTGAATTCTTTCTCAATTTAATCCCTCAAATTAATCTTTTTAATTTAGTCATTGCTTTTCAAATTCTTGCAATTGCAACTAAATTTGTCCTAAATCCCCTATTTCGTCATTTCATTCCTACTTAAATCAATTTAGACTTCAGATTAATCCACTTGTTATAAATTCATCATTAATTCCTAAAATCATGCAATTTTAACCTATTTATCTCTCATGTTTGAATTTTTTTCAATTAAACCTTTTATTTATTGATTACTAATTTAGTTATTTGTTTCACAATCATAATTTAACTTTAAATTTCTTTTACTCTTAACCAAATTAATTTAAATTAACTATATTTTTTAATTTTATTTTTAATTAAACCCTTAATTATAGCATAAAAATTCATAAACTTTATTTTCGCATGTGATGCTTAATTATCAATTCCAAAACCCAATTATTTTTTATTTTATTTTATTTTTTTATGATTTTTAAGATTTCTTGATACACAAAAATTAAATAAAAATAAGGAGAATAAAAAAATTTTAAAAAATAAAGCAAAAAAAAAACAAGAAGCAGAAGAAGATCAAAATAGCTAAAGTTATTGGAAAGATATAATTTTTGGTTTTTTCTAATTTTTTCAAAATATATACGAAAATAGAGGTAAAAAAATTAGGTTACAATAATTATCCCCCTCTTTAGAATGCTTACTGTATAAAATCTTACAGAAAGCTTTGTATAGCAAGCTTTTAAAGAAAAATGATACTTAAAACGAAAGAAATCTGACATCCTCAGATATCTCATTTTAAAACGAAAGAGTTCTGACACCTTAAAGTTCAATAGAAGGATCCAACACCCTAAAACATCATGTTGTTAGAAAAAAATACATCTGACATCTTTAAATTCTAGAACAGGGATCTAACACCCTCAGATATTTTATTTTTATACAAAAGAGATCTGACATAATTTCATTGGAGGGATCTGATCTCTTTAGAAATCATGTTGTTCGGAAGGAATGAGATCTAACGCTTTTAAATTTCATGGATCCAACACCCTCGAGAATCACATATTTGAATGAATTAGATGCACTTAAGTTTTGATAGAGGGATTCGACACCCACAAAGATCATATGGTTGGAAGGAAAGGGATTCAACACTCTTAAATTACAAAAAAGAGATTCAACACCCTAAAAAATCACATATTTGAATTAAAGGGATCTGACATCTTTAAGTTCAACAGAGGGATCCAACACCTTTAGAGATCATATAGTTGTAAGGAAATGGATCTAATACCCTTAAATTTCAAGAGAGGGATCCAACACTTTAAAAAAATCACATGTTTGAACAAAAAGGACATAACACCCTTAAGTTTGATGGAAGGATCTAACACCTTCAGAGATCACATAATTGAAAGGAAAAAGGTCTGACACATTTAAATTCTGAAAAAAAGAGATTTAACACCTTCAAAAATCACACGTTGAAAAAAGAGATCCAATTTCTTTAAGTTCAACAGAGGTGACTTATCTCATTACAAGATTTGGCCTGAAATGTTCTTATTGCATGGTTAAGTCTAAAACTTCCTGATAATAGGGTTAGCATTTTTTTTCTAATGGTGTTTTTTTATGACAAGGTTGAAAAAAAGTATTCTTAAAGATATGGTTGAATTTTATATATAATTCTTTTAGAAATAGTTTTTTAATAAGAAAACATTTTCCTACCTGTAAATCTTAAGTTTTGATGTCAAAACATTTAATTTCCTTTGTAAGTTAAAGATGAATCCAACTTTGATAATAAACTTTTTTCAAACAATATTTTATTTTATGTATAATTTTTTGGATGGATGAAATTGACATAAAAGTCAAGAATTGACTTGGATAATAAGTGGATTCACTCTTTACATGATTATTTCAATTTTAAATTAAAGAGAAAAATCATATATGAGAAGAATAATTCTCTTTAATGCTTTTAGCATGAGCACAAATCATGTCTAAAACATAAACAAAGAAAAATCTTATCTTTAACAAGTGAAAGCCTGAACTCAGAGATACTAAAATGATTTTTTTATACAAAAAAAATACTCAACCTATTTTTGATGCTATGCCACAAGAAAACAACTCCTGGCATTAAAAAGACATAAAATTTAGGATTTGGATCATAGATTCGACTAGATTAAATAAGCTTGTCTTATTTTACAACATTGGATGCACCGAACAAAGAAAAAAAAAGTGACCATGGTAAAAAACATTCTTAGTTAAAAATAAAAAATAGCAAAAATAAATTTTAATCTAACCGAGAGCATTACAAAGAAAATAAAAAATTAAAGGGGAACAAATGAACCAAGTGCGCTTGCCGGCACGTAACCCATCTACGAGACTATGACCATTTCTTGTTAAAAAAAGAACTAAAAGAAAGATAAAATGCAAACTATCGAAGGATAAAAAAGATTAATATTACTCGAGTCAAACTTTCAAACTCTTCACCTCGATCATGAACCCAGTATAATTCTACTAATGATAATCAATTCAATATCAAAAAAATAAAATTAAAAAAAATATTTAATTTGATAAAAGACCCTAAAAAAGAAATTAGTAATATAAATGAATGAAGAAAAAATGCTAAACCAAAAAATTAGGGTGAAAATAACATTGATTGATTCCAGGGTTAAAAACACATTTTACAAAAGAAATCAAGTCAAGAATTTAAAATCAAAAGAAAGATAATCAAATCAAAAACCAAAAAAAAAAGGAGAAAAAATAACATTTCAATGTTAGAGGACACAAATAAGAAACAAATTGGTAAAAGCCCCCAAAACAAAAACAAAATAGTACTATAAATTAAATAATAAGGATTAAATGCTAAACAAAAAACTAAGAAGGTAAATAACATTCATAACTTTAATGGTGAAATTAAACAAATTAAACATTTCACGAAGAAACTTAAAATAAAAACCCAAAATGAAAAGAAAAGGGATTAAATCTAAAATCAAAACAAAATAAGAAAAATAACATTTTAATTTTAGAGGATAAAAATAAAAAACTTAATTTAATAAAATGCCCTAAAACAAAATAAAATATTAAAGAATGAGGACCAAATACTAAACAAATAAATAAAACAGAAATAATATTCATTTATTCAAGGGTGAAAATTAAAAAAAAAATCAAACATTTCACAAAAGAAATCAAAACATAAATCTAGAATCAAAAGAAAGTGGATCAAACCTGAAACTATGACAAAATTATAGAAAAAATAACATTTCAATCAAATGTAAAATCAAAAACAAACTTTTTAAAATGTACAAAAGAAATTAATACAAATATCATACAATCTAAAACAAGAGAATTAAATCAAATATTAAGACAAAACAAGAACACAAAATAGATGTTCTGATTGGACAACATGGTTTCCAAGGCAAAATAAGAATAAAATAAAAAATATTATTGGAGCCAAACTGTCTAACAGACCACCACACACGACACCTCATTTGAAAAAGGACGTCGTGATCTTTCTAATGCTATCATAGATAGACAATTTCCACAACTTAAATCCTTTATTCAAGCCATTTAAAGTGTGTATAGTAGCCTAAGATGTTGGTGCATGCACAAAACATGGTAGTAGACTTCTTTTTAAAAATATTATTTAAAAAAAAAAGAATACAATGAAAAAATAAATAAGCCTTTACAAGCTAATTTATTAATTTTTATTTCAATGGGTAACTAAGTAAATTTACTATAAACTTTCAAAGAAAAAGATGAACTCGTCCATGTCTTGTTAAACAATCCGAAAGAAATAAAAAGAAATACAAAAAATAAGAAATAAGGAAACTAGGGTTTCATTGATACTACATAATGCAATCAAATACTCAAAAGATATAAGTTTTACCTAAATACAAAGAGACTATATATAGGCTAAAAAAAAGAAGAGATTATTCTACCCCTAATAAACAATAAAATAAAATAACTCTATATTTCTTAACATCTCTCCTCAAACTCATAATGCGGCAACTACAACTATCAAGAGTTTTCCTACTAGAAAACAAAAGTAGGAAATAGAATGTGACTTAGTAAATAAATTTGAAATCTATAGAGAAGAAGAAATAGAGGGTAAAGTAAATGGTGGCGTGCTTAAGATGATGACGAGTAAAATGACAATCAATCTCAATGTGCTTAGTACGTTAATGAAAAACTAAGTTGTAAGCAATCTAAATAAAACTCTAGTTATCACAATACATAGGAGTGGGATGAGAAATAATGTATTGTTTCTTGCTTTTTTAAGAAATAAAAGAATCACCCAAAAAAATACAGAAACTTGTAACATACTTTCAATCCGTGAGATTACTGTTATGATTAGTATTAAAGTATGCATACAACTCCAAAAAAAAGATAGATGAAAGTAAAAGACTTTATAAAACTGTACCTTAAAGATATCACAAAATATAAAGAATAGGTGCTTAATAAACAATAATAAAATAAACAAATTGACTAATAACATAAATAACATATGCGATATCTGGATGAATAATAATAAGAATACAAAGGTAACGGGGCAAGAACATGAGAAGGGAAATTTAAAGTACTAGGAATCTAAGATAATAAACTATCATAAATCTCATAAAAAAAGATCTATACGAATAAGATAAGATCTAGTCACGTAATGAGTAATGGATGAAATAGGAAAGAAAGGTATATGCTTAAAAAAAATAAAATGATAAGACACATAAAGTTTCTATGTTATTGGATCAAAACAATGATACTTTTTTTTACCTTCATTGTAATTAAGAAAGACATAAATAGCAGATCAAGAAGTCAACTTTTTGCGTTCTATAAGAGGATGAAAAAAAAACAAGTACAACAAAAAACTCTAAAGAAAGAATAATTAAAGGCATACTTATACAACTTTTCAAAACAACAAAAACCTAAAATATAAGAAGATGAAATTTTATTAATTAAACCTATAGTAGTAAAAATAGTTTCATCCTAAAACACACTAAGAACAAAATAGACAACATGAGAGAATTAGTGGTTTCAATAATTTGTCTATGTTCTCTTTCAACAACGTCATTTTGCTTAGAAGTATATGCACATAAAGTTCGGTGAATAGTTTTATCTAGGACAAGTAACTTATAAAATTTATTAAAGATGTATTTTCCACCTCAATCATATTTAAAACATTTGATAACAATATAATATTGAGTTCTAACAAGAGCGTGAAAGATTATATATATATGAAAGAATTTAGAACAATGTTTCATTAAATAAATCCAATAATAACTAGTATAATCATCAATAATAAAATAATAATATCAAGACCCTCCTTTATGGCAATAGGAGAAGTCTCTATGCATCCGAATGAATTAAATTAAATGGAGAAAAAAAATAGAAATACTTTCATTAAAAGCTAAAGTAGAGAATTTTGCTAGTTTACATCTATTATAACCTAGAATATTACAAGTTTTTAAATTTTCTAACGCTTTTGTGGATGCCAAAAATCTTAAATGAGAAGATGAAATATGACCTAGATGAGAATGCCATAAATAAAAACTAAAAGAAAAAGAATTCAAAAAAAAAAAAGACAAATCAACACTAGTATCAACAACAACTAACACTTTTATTTCATCCAAAATATATTGCCCTCTTTTTCTAAACCATGTCCTAATCAATTTCTAAAATTACAGATCCTGCACATAATAAAAAAAAAAAAAAGATGACTAAATAATTATCAAAATCATATAACTAACTAACAGATGCAAGATTCAATATGATTTTAGAGATAAGATAAACATTAGGAAAAGACAAGTGAGGTGTGACAACAGAATCAATATCTGTTAAAAGCATAGGATTGTCATCAATAATCATGATAGTAATAAAATAGGAAGGAGTCATATAAGCAAAAGATAAAAAAAATCTAAAGACATATGGTGTGAAGCACAAGAATTCAAGATCCATTCAGAATGTGACATGCCTAAAAAACTAAGAGGTATTTAACCTATAGAAGAAGAAGAAGAAGAAGAAGAAGCAAACATAGTTTATGGCTATAAAGAGAAAAACTTCTGAAATTGCTCAGTCATAGTACTATGATCGGTGAAAGAACCTAATAAAACTACTACTGTAGTATTAAACTATGGTGATTTGTAACCCTGAGGTGGTATATAAACTTTAGATTGTGACAGGTTGTCAGGCTTCCAAGCTTGAGATTGCTGCTGCGATTGATTATTATATCTCAACTTAGGACACTAAGTGTTCCAATGACCTTTCTGCTGTCGTCGAAGACGACCCTTGTGAAAAAATTATTTTAATTATTAAAGAGTAGCTTAGAAAGTACTAGAAGCTCATCAAGATTATAAATAGAAATAATTTGCTTTTTAAAATAAGACTAAAGATATATTTCTTCTGTCAATAACTCATTGACAACTAAGTCAACAAAAGAAAATGAAGAATGATGCAAAATTGAACCTGTAAGTCTTTCAAAATTATTGTAAAATGCTATTAAAAACTGTATCAATTATTGTTGCTCTCTATAAGCAATATATACACCACATGCCTTTAGTTTTACCAATTATATAAGAGCTAATTGATTTGAAAGATCTGTCATAGTAAAAAAAAAAAAACTCTTGAATATTTTTATTCTTCTAGTGAAAAGCTCATATATCATTCTCCAATTAATATTGTTTTACAAAATTTGATTAAGTGAATAATCTTTGCAGATGATCCTAGACCTTCTTTGTTGTCTCATACTACACCAATTGTATACCTATGAAATGCTCAATAAAATCGTTAATCCAAGTAATAATTTTTTGCATTATTTGCTTTTCAAACATCTATCAAAGCAATATAACCCTTACTAGTATTTTTAGGTTTCATAAAAGTTCCACTTATAACATATCCCTACATACTGAAGTCCATCATCTCTTTTAGTAGTTATAATTAACAAAAAAAAAATGTAAAATAAATAAAAAAAATACTAGATTGTAGAAACTGAATGGATACCCTCTTAAAATTGCATGTTTTCTTTGATAAAATACCTTATTTGCCTTTTTAAATTATACAGTCACTCCAAACAAAAAGAAACAGAGAATGATGCAAAATTAAACCTCTAAGTTGGATCCATAAAAGTTGTGTTTAAGATTAAGCCTCATCCTATGAAATCTAGCTCTAATATCATGTTACACAATCCAAATAAATAAAAAGAAATACGAAAAACAAAAATAAAAAAGGAGGATGTTAGGGTTTCATTAATACTACATAATATAATCAAATACTCAAAACAAATAAGTTTAATTTAAATACAAAGAGAATATATATAGGTTAAACAAACAAAACTAAAATTAAAATAAAAAGACTATTCTACCATTAATAAACAATATTTCTTAACAGACTCGATAATTATAAAAAGATAAAAAAAAAAGGAGAACAAGCCTTTAAATCTTATTTAAAATATATTTGTTTCAAAAGACAACAAAGTAAATTTATTATGTATTTTTAAAGAAAATGATGAATTTGCCCTTATATCAAAGTTAGAGTTTTTTGTATTTAAAAGGCGTCTTAATCATTACAGTATATATAAAAAAAGATATACCAGACTTAATCAAAATGATAATCATCTATTAGTCTCTATGCAATTACAATTATATCCCCATAAGCCATGTAAATGAGTTTTTTGAGAATTAAAATATAATTATTATATTTTTATTTTTACTACTTGATTTTTTATTTTTTTTAATATCCATATTAACTGAAAAATTACTAAAAGATTCCACCACGGCGTGTGTAGACTCAAGATCAATTATGATAATTGCAATAACTTTAATTTCTTCATCAATCAACCACAAATTTCCCTTAGTCTGATGTTGTTCTAGGCAAAATAATAATATTTCAGCAATGTGCCATTGTTATTACATCTAGAAGAAGACTAGCAATTCATCATATACTAGAACTCAAAAAACTAAAGAAAAAAAAGAAAGAAAAAGTAATAGACTATGACTTATTGGGCCACATGAAGATGATATGGTGAACAGAGTACAAGAAAATAGTTAAATGGTTATGGAGTCAACACGTTATGATCTCGGTTGGACGTCAAAGAAAAAAACAAGTAAATTAGTGGAACGAGGCATGTCAACCACTGATTATTTTAGGGTAGATTTATTACGATTTGTGCGATTTCGATTTGTTTATGACACCAAGTAATCATACAATGCCATACGCACACACTTCATTAATTTCATTGGCTGTGATCATGTGATGAGAAGCGTGATCAATCGGTGGATTTCAACGCATCCACCGCCGGGAAAGAAGATCCCTAACATGTTCACCGGCGATCTAGCTAGCCTTCATGGACAAGCAATTAGATAGCTAGCGTTACCACGTGTGGCCAGTGGTACTCCTAGCTAGCTAGTAGATGGACCCTGCTTTTTGCATGGTTTTACGTCCTCCGTCGGAAAAAAATAATTCTGAAATGCAAACTTTTACCAGCTACACACCTGCATTGGCATAAATAGTTACAAATTCCAATGTCCATATTTTACCATAAATAAATCTTAGAGGGACGAGCTCTTAGGTGAATAGATCATAGATGCATCAAGGTTTAAATTAGCCTAAGAATCCAAGGGCTTATTGACCATAACCTGAAGAATATTATATTCGGAGTTGATTCAAATTTCGAAGTTAAAATGTAGAGGCCAGGCTTTTAAGATGTGAATTAGTCTAAGTATATTTATTTGGAATTGTTGTGTAGTTAATTTAGAAAAACATTATATGGAAATGTATTAAAATAATTTTTTTAATTTTTTAATTTTAATTTTATTTTTAATATTAGTATATCAAAACTAACTAAAAATAGAAAAAATAAATTAATTTAGACAAAAAAGAATTTCAAAAATTTTTAAAAACACAATTTGATTCATAAACAAACAGTACATTGAACTAACCTGAGAATCTAGAGTTCCATTATGAAATGACTAATCATTCTACTCAATTAATAGTTTATGAACTTGTTGCCCTGACAAAGCTTTGAGGCAGCACTTTCCTTTCAATATATTATGGAATATTTTTATCACAAGCCAACAGTTTAAAATACCCTCCCTCCACCTCCATTACTGACACTCTTGCAGACACACTCCCACACCTTTTGAGAGAATGGCCAGTTCTTTACTCAAGCTTGCAGCCATTCTCTCCCTAGTCTTTTCCATCCTTCTAGCCTTGAACACTCAGATAACCTTATCATCCGATATAGAAGACGATGATGACGAGTATGTTCTTGACACCCCACCAGAAGATTTCAGGTCAAGAAGCCGGTTCTTGGCAAGTGTGATAAAGAAAGGTACACGATGCAACGCTGAGCGTAATAACATTTGTAATGGCGTTTCAGCTAACAAGGGCACGGGCCTCCTTTATTGTTGCAAGAAACATTGCCGGAATGTTCGTGGAGACAGGAACAACTGTGGAATATGTGGTAACAAGTGCAAATTTGGAGAGTCTTGCTGCAATGGAAGATGTACAAATATCATTTTCAACGTTAATCATTGTGGAAAGTGCAACAAGAAGTGTGCTCCGGGGGTTAGATGCCAGTATGGAACATGTGGGTATGCTTAAATGTATTTAATGGTACAAGCACAAGTGATTTCAGCAGTATTTTCTTTTGCTTTATTTTCACAAAGGGAATTAGTGGGTGCATGTTTTGTACTTAAATCGTTTGAATTTCTCCAGTTGAGTATACAAAATCATCAGTTTGTGCCACCAATAAAGAAAGCCTGTATGGAGGTGATTCTCTGGTCTTCGAGATCGTGTTTATCCATGCCTATGTAGTTACCATAGTTCAAAGTTCAAACCAGAGGGAACATTGATGTTTGATAATTGATAATTTCATTTGCCATTATTTTCCTGGTTTTTGCTTGTTATTTCACTTTCCCCCTCCTATCTTTCGAATGAACTGTTCCATTGTCAGCCCCGCCTCCCCATTTGGCAGACTACCAATATTCACTTTTGCCCAAGGTTTTTAGGTTTTGAGTTTTCATGTTTGAGTTTGCAAGTAGCATGTATGGGAAAGGGAAAGGACAGGGAAAACCATGCATGTGTGGTATTTTGCCGTCAATGAATCCTGGAACAGCACTAGAGTTAATGTATTATTCATCCAGGAGTTAGAACATGTAAATGATTATCGTGTAAAATTCCAGTATATCAATAAATATCAAGCTGAGCACTCATAATCCATCTTAGAAACATCTTGGACAGAGAGTCTCCAATTTTAATAATAGATCTTGCATGCTATTCCTGAAACATTCTGCTTGTTATTGTAACAGATCACCACCGCCAAACCTATTCTGGCAAGAAATGTTTCCATTGAATGCATCTTCTAAAGCTAGCAAACTCCCCATGAACATGAACAGATATATTTTATTTTTGGTATGCTCCTGTTATGGATTTCGCTCCAAGACTTATCAAACATGATTAATTGTTTCAAAGCCAGGAGCAACTGGAGCTCGAAGATATTGATTGATATGAGGACTAACTTAAAAATATAAACGAAATCGATCATGCATCTGTCAGTACTACACGCACATATACATCTAGAAATATAGCTTTCATTCACGGCTTTCGCACTTAATTTCAACTGGTAAATAATTTGTAAAAAGGATAAACAGAATCTAAAACTTGGAGACACTGAAGACAGACTTGAAATTAGAAAATTACCATCCAAGGAGCGCATATATCATGGCATGATACTGTTAGAACTCATCAACAAAAAAAAAAGAAAAGAAAAAGGTGAACATCTCACTTCTTGGAATAGGGGAAAATGCACATATCTTTACCTGACACTTGTAGACCTTGAACATTCTTCGATATTCAAAACATCCTCGATAGAATTAAAGAAGGCCTTCATCAAAATGTGGTTGACGGTAATCATTGTAGCTCTTTTGTTTCATCAGTAGATCTCTAACTCTTTGGTTTCAAGAGTCCTGGCTCCTGGAAATTTCATAATAGGAATTTTCAATATTTCCTATTGCATAAAAATTCATTATCATTACGACAAATTAAACAAAGCAAGCCATTATAAAAAACCTACCACCCCAGCTGACATGTTTGGATTGCTAAATTTGGTCTCTAGACGACTCGCTATGGCATTATTATTTCTGCCAAGGCCGGCGAGGAGCACGGTTTGAACTCATAACATACCGGCTGTTGGGCGAAATCACATGAACTCCAGAGAAAAGCTACCTGCTGCGGGGGTATCCTTGAGACGTACGTGAAGATGAGAAAACTAAGGACTCGAGAGAAAATCATGCCAGAATTTGCTAAGGAACTCGCACTGAATGATTTTGTTGAGTGGGATTTGGAGTGTCGATTGTATATCAGCAAGGATGTGAATTGGCAGATTGTATATAAGTTTACTTTTCAAGTTTTTGTTCCAAATAAGTTTATATCCTATTATACTTCCTTGTAAAATCCTACCAATACAATTGAAAATTTGTTATTTTTTTTCCTTTAAAAAAGCTCCACAACAAATTTTATTATACGACTTTTTTCACTTAAATTTTTTTCACCTAATAATTTTTTTGGAATTTTTTAAATAAATCTAGATGTAATTATTAGAAAAAATTTAGAGCACTAATGATCAATAATCTTTTTATTTTTAGAAACAATATTTACAAATATGAAGAATTATATTCTCTACTTTTACAATCATAAGTTCATTTGATTATAATCAACATTTACAACAATGGTAATACAAGAAAAAATAGATTATAGACCATTTTACAAGCGTGAAAGTTGAACATTCAAAAAAAGTATTATTATGTAATTTAAAAAAAAATTAATGAAGTGATAATTTTTTAAAATAAATGAGAATAGTAATATAGGTAGCACAATAAGATGTATTGTTGAAAGATAAACTATACAAGTATTCTTAATTAGAGATATCTTTGTAATAGTAATTTGTCTTTTCAAATTGAACTTCTATGTAATTTTCTAAAATAAATTTTTTTTTCTGAATGCACTAGATTTATGTGAGGTATATTTTTAAATACTATTTAGAAAGAAGACTTGTTCATAATCGACATCTCTTCATAGTTCATAGCATGTGAGGTATACTCTTTCAAATTGCATAAACTAGCGAAAGTCTTTCACTTTTTTTTTTTTTAAATTAACGTTAGTGTTTGGGTCAATTTACGCGCACCACAACTAATCTCACGAGCCCTGAAATTAACGATCATGTAAGTCTCCAGTAGTCATCATATAAACAACCAAGAACTCGAAACTGAAACCACAAAAAGAGCAAACTTTTAATTTCAAGTGCTTATCATTTGGCCATCAATAAGTCTTCCACTCTTGTTTTTACAAGTCGGGGGAAATTTCATGATGCCACTGCCACTTCAGAACTTGAAGTTGCGCAACTTCAGAGGGCTGCAGATCTAACCAGTGCCTCTAGAGAACAGCAGCAAACAGAAAACCCATCCATCAGCGATCGTTTATGTAGTGAAAAAAAAATGAGCAGAAGAGTGCAAATGATTTAATTTTCTAAAATAATTTTTTTTTTTTGAATGCACTAGATTTATGTGAGGTATATTTTTAAATACTATTTAGAAAGAAACTTGTTCATAATCGACATCTCTTCATAGTTCATAGCATGTGAGGTGTACTCTTTCAAATTGCATGAACCAGCGAAAGTCTTCCACTTTTTTTTTTTTTAGATTAACGTTAGTGTTTGGGTCAATTTACACGCACCACGACTAATTTCACAAGCCCTGAAATTAACAATCATGTAAACCTCCAATAGCCATCATATAAACAACCAAGAAGTCGAAGCTGAAACCATAGAAATAACAAACTTTTTAATTTCAAGTGATTATCATTTGGCCATCAAGAAGTCTTCCCCTCTTGTTTCTGCAAGTCGGGGGAAATTTCATGATGCCACTGCCACTTCAGAACTTGAAGTTGCGCAACTTCAGAGGGCTGCAGATCTAACCGGTGCCTCTAGAGAACAGCAGCAAACAGAAAACCCATCCATCAGCGATCGTTTATGTAGTGAAAAAAAAATGAGCAGAAGAGTGCAAATGAAATTTACGTGTTCCAGCAACTTAAAAAACAACTTGCTTCTTGCATTACTGACCGAGTTTTCTGTTCGAATAAGAAAGTTGATGCCTTCTCAGTATAGAGCAAATCAGTCGATCCAACTATTAGTTGCTCCTTCTGTGGACGAAATTTGTACAATGATCTGTATATCAAGTCTGTTTTGAACAAATATTTGTTCGGAAATCTGATACTGACACAATTATTTTTCGATAACAACTCCCTTTTTTGCTTGTGAGGAAACGTTGAATGCCAATCACATAAGTTAAATTGACAAAGTGATTGTGAAGCAAGCCTTTGGCAAGGTGACACTCACATTCACTCCCGGAGAATGAGTCTTCTGACTAGAAAACTCAAACGCCCATTAACCCAGTAACCTCCCTTTAGCGTGCTCAACTGCTTTATCAAAAATCCACAACCTCCCTTTACTGTGCTTATCAAAAATCCACTGAACGCTTAAAATCCTTAATAAATATATAAAGACACACACACACACCTGGCCTAGAACCTTGCAAATGCTTCCAACTCAATGTTGGAGCTGTGAACTCAAATCTGAGATGTACATATCTCGACTCACCAAGCAAGTAGCTTTCAGCGTCCTGATTGATGATCTCTTCCCAGTCTTCTCACCTGAAATTTCAGTTTTAAGGTCCACAGGCTAGTCTAGCCTTTCAATTACCTTCCATGAATAATTCTATCCATGAAAGTAAAAGAGCTTAACAAAAACTATATGCTGAATATGATCCTCCCCTCCCCAAGCAAGCGCTTGCAACATATATGAAATTTAATTGAAGCCAAAATTTGAAATAATAACAGCATAAAACAAAACAAATGTATTTAGCTCCCTGTCTAAACCTTTAAATTGACTGAGCTACCGACAACATTATGAGTTTGGAATCCATCCATCGACAGGATGAAAGAACATAAAAGGATTAATTCTGCTACAACAGACCTTGCCACTCACATGCTTATCAAGCAGAAAACTGTCCATAACTCTTCTACTTAACCCTAGTTTTAACTCTTCAGAGAAGATAGTAGTAGTACCCGAGCGCTAGAAACAAAAGAACTACTAAAGCAGCCGGAGCAGCCCATATCCAATAGTTTGTTGACTTTTTCCTCCTCGGGATGACTTTGGGAAGTGAACCCGGGCCTCTTGGACGATTCCTAGGCCTAACAGTATTCTCTTTCCTAACTTTTTCCTTCACTGGAACAGGAACCTCATCGTTCACTTCAACCATTTCAGGTTCTGCCTCTGCAACTGCTTCAACAGGTTCCTCAGGCTCAGTAGCTGCAGCCTTCTTCTTTAATTTCTTTTCTCGTTCCTGAAGCGCATCAAAGAGTATTATGAGTTTCTAAATACAAATAATCAACCACGCAAAGGCAGAAATTAAAAAATAAATAAACCAAAACCTTGAGCTTTTTCTCAGCATCCTTTTGAGCTCTTGCAGCTGCTTTTGCAGCAGCTTTCTCAGCCAGCTTCTTCTTCCTTTCCATGGCTTGCTTAGCTTTTGCTATTTCCTCTTCTCTTTTCATCTCCTTCAATTTCACTTCATCAACTTCCTTTTCTGCAGAAGGATTCTTCTGCAGATTTTCCAACCCAGAGACCTCCTTGTCAATGATGTCAGAGTGCTCTGAAGTCGTCTTCAATTCTGTCTTCGTAGTTTCCTTCTGGACCTTTAGGGGGGACAGAGCATCTTTTTGAGAAACGGGTTTTGGATCTTCTTTCGGTCTCTTTGCAATAGCTTTTACCACTGGCTCTGGTTCAGAAAGTTTCAGTGTCTCCAATATCACCAATGGCTTCTCATCAGGGTTCCTAATTCGTCCATCCTTGCTCATTTGTCGGCGGTCAAGGGAGGGCAAAATTCTTTTCTCGTAATCATCCCTAAAGGCTTTGTTATGGCTCCAGAGGGACATAAAATTCTCAACCTAATTATGGATATTAAAGAAAAATATTAGAATGTAGCAGCAATAATTAAAATATTGCTGTTCCTATCACCAGATAGTATTTGTCTAACAAACCTCAGCATGTGCAAGTTCTTCAAGAGCTGGTACATCCTTCCTAGCAGCAAGTTCTTTGGCTTTGGTCAAGAGCATACGGCATTGGTAAAAGTTGGCATTCTGAAAGATTATTAAAGTTATGTCCAAGAAAACAACTCACAAGCTTAATCGAAAATGTAATAGAAAAGGCTAGCAAAATGATTGAATAACTATTCTACAGCCAATAATCAAAAAAGAAGCCAAATTCAACAATGTCAAAAGGAAAGGAGCGGGGAAGGACGGAGTATCCAATACAGCTAATTAGTTTAAGCTTTTCTAAAAGTACTCACTCAAAAGCAAAGATTCAAGAGAGGTTCGTAAGAAATACAGTCCTCCACGAGGCACTGCAAGGTATGCACATGAAATTCAAAAACAGCCTCACAGTGCAAAAGTAAAACCATCAAGTCTACCGCATCAATTTGGTTATGATTTGATTGTCAATACAGGCACCCATGCAACCAATAATCTCACTAAATTATGGTGTCAAAAAATGCTTTTCAAGGTAGACTCCAGCTACACCTCTGAAACACCATCCTTTTGGACCTCAACATTTTCACAGCATATCAGAGCATGCTTGCTTTGTAGTTTGCTTTTTCAGACAACAGATTTCTGGCAAAACTAACCTTGAAGTAGTAGATGGAAGTAGAATCTGTTGAGGGTAAAAATTAAGGACTAAAAGTGGGACAAAGCTTTTGATTAGCGCATGCCTACACACTAACACAGACAGCTCTTTTTTTGAAAAAACAATTATTGGATTTAATAAACATACTGCCTCATCACGCTGTTTCCGAAGTTCCTGGATAGTTTCATATGCTTTGTCCCTCTTCTGGGTCACAGCTGTCAACTCATCCTGTAAAGTCTTAATTTCAGCATCCAGTGCCTTCACTTTCCCATCCAGGCCGTCAACTTTTCCCCAAAGTACTTGTTGTTCCTTCCTTACACCATCCAAGTCAACACCTATAAGCTACAATAATCGAAATAAAGTAAATTACTGTTACATAAATGAAAATAACAACCATACAGGCACAGAAAGTAAAGTTGGTGAAACTACAAACTTCCAACGCATGATATTTAAGAAACAGTTCTCTTACTTTGACCTGGTCTTGAATGGCTTCTTTTTGACCCATTGAATCCTGAATCTTTGCTCTCATAGCAGCATTAGCAATTACTTTTTCCCTTGTCCCCTCAAACTGTTTGATTTCTCTAAGTATTTGCTTCTCCTCTGTCAATGGGATGCTCTCATGTTGTATGCGGTATTGCAAACTGTAGATCTGAAATCACCACACCAATACAAAAACTTCAAAAATGCAATATTACACTTGCTAATGCACCAAAACAAACTGGCAAGTCCCAATGTGCATGCAAAGCTAGCAGCTAAGAACATACAAGATCATTAAGCTCTTCCTCGGATGAACACAAACCAACTCGACCAGCACTATTTGTGTCACGCAGCTTGCCCAGTGCCTGCTGCAGAGGCTCTATTTTCTTTTTTTTCTCATCAAACATCGATTTATACTGTCGACCCTCATTCTTCAGGGTCCTTACCTGGTTCACCAACTCTGCCCGTTTTGCCTGCAGAAGAACAAGTAAAAACTAATTAGAGTTTCATTGGAGGTGAAAAACAAGTAGAATTTCATTGGAACTAGATTGGTGCAATCTTTTTCAAAAAATGTGAACTCCAAGATGTGCTAAGCATATGGTAGCATATAATGGAACAGCATGCTATGTAAATAACGGACTCTTTGGAATCTACATTTTAAGAGCAAATAATTCTAAAGTTTTGTTCTTTCTTTAACTCAATAGAAGATAGTCATTTCTGGAACTTGAGCTAGGACACCTCCATGGTTCAGTTTTCATCACAATGGTTGCTAGCTAATTGTATCATATGATAAATTTCTTCATAACCAGAAATCTTAGTTTCAAAGAGTGCAATGAGAATGTGTTAATGGAGTTTGTGTGCAACTAGAATGAAAACAAAGGAAGAGAATAAAAGTGAGAGTAATTGCTTCCAGTAAGGTCAATAGCTACAGCATAACAACCAAGCTCATAGTTAAAATATCAGGAAAAAAAAAGAGAACATATTATAAATCTGAAAGCAGAAATATAAATATTAACTATAGGGACCCTCAAAATTTAGTGATTTCAAAACTAAAAATCTTTGTACGGAGTTATCAAACACCATTCCAGAACTATTTTGTAATTACTAGTGAAAAACTTAGGGGTTTTAAATACTATGCCATTGAATTGGCATAGCAGGTGTAAAAGGAAGACTTTCTGTCATTAACATTATTGCAATGGTATTTTCACAGACATCAATACATAATTGTAATATTTGCAATGTACCAAAAAATGTTGCCATGAACATTTATCAGACATGTGCCTGATTCCATCCATTGACATACATGGTTTAAAAATGAAACAATAATAAGGCCAATCAGTAGTATTATGATTCTCATTTCTAAACTTCATCATTCAAAGGTGAATAATACTAAAAACTACAACAACTTATGATAGAAATGAGTTTTCCTCTCTTTAGAAAAGAAACATATAAATGTTCTGTTAAGTTGATGAAAATGAACAAAACGAGCTGATTACCTGGATTATTTCTGCGTGCTGCTATGGAATTATTCAGACCAATCATGATAATTCACAAACATTCTTAAAACCCATAACTTTCTAGTAATTTATAGTTTTCCAGAACAGCTGAGACATGGCAAATAGCATATCTAGTAAAAACAATAAGCTTCCAACATACCCTTTTAGCTTTTAATTCTTCTGTAATCTCAAACCGGGACAGATTCCTCTTCTGAATCTCCTTATCAGCCTGATCAATTTTGGATTTTATTTTCGGATCATCGTATTGCCGGTATATTACAAAGTAAAAGGAATGGATCTTCTTAGGAGCAGGCCACTCGTCAATGGCATCCTTCGGCAAGTTGGCATCTGTAACATCATTTCCTTCTGCTCTAACTGGCTCCTCCCCATGTGAACCAAATTGTATGGGCTCGGTAGGCCCTGATACCTCATCCAGTTTCACGTTTTCCTTTTCATGCAGAATTGTTTCATCTACTTCACTTACACTGTCAATAGGGGCCTGAACCTTCTCAGGTGCCACAACCTCAACACCCATTGCTCTTAACAAAGATCAACCTTATAAATGAACAATCCTGATGTACAAACAAGCACATGTTGAGAATATGAATCAAGAAAACCCATTTTACAACAAGATCAAGGCGTCTAGCTAGTCCAAATCCATTTGTTTTACTAAAAAAACAAGATCAAAATTAAGTAAATATATGAACCATATCGAACTTATCATTCAAGTAAAAACCAAAGCAAACCCAGATAAAATCTCCACTCATATACAACGCAAAATCCATAACACAACAGTAACAACAATCAAAGAACACTTGGATTAAATAAAGATATCAAAATCACACATCTACAAGTAAATTCGATAGATAAAGCCATCATAATATACAACACATCAAATCATTAAAAAACAAAACAGGTCCTTCACAAAGATCAAATCTTTTTCAACTTTAACACACCATTCCAATCATGCAATAAAGAAAAGAAATCCCAACAGAAGCAAGAAATGAGATCAATTCATATCAATCAAGAAAAAATAAAAGGAGAAGAACCTTGGGATATGATAATAGAAAACATGAATGGGGATTGTTACCAGAAGTAGAAAGAAATGGAAGCAGGAAAAGAAGACCCTATTGACAAGCAAAGGACCCTCAAGTTTCGAGTTTTAACCAAAACGAACAGGGTGGGTCGTGACTTAGATCTCGAAGTCTCTTCTCCTTCTCCTCTTCTCCTTGCCTCTGAGACAAAGCACGATTCACTTCTCTTTCTTAAGCAAGAGAGAGGCAGAGTAAACAGGGACCCTGGCACCCTGCTATATAGACACGAATTACATAGAGAGGTGAAGAAGATATCTCGGTTATCTTTAATTTCTACTTTCTACAATTTTATTTTTTTTAAGTTCTATTACTGATTCTTCATGAATTTTTGAAAAAAAAAACATTAAATTATTTTAATATGTGAATATCAAAAATAAATAAATCAAATATTATTTTAATATATTTTAAAATAAATAATTCTTAAAAAAACAATTTCAACACTTTCAAATAGTTTGTAAAAACTACAAAAACTAAAAAAGAAACCACCCTTTCTTTTTTTCCTTGTAAATTGCCATAATTTATTTTTTTGAGATATATATATATATAAGGAAAGATTTCATTCGTGCTCTGCCTTTTTTTCACTCCTCACTTTATGAGAAAGATTTGAAAGCCTTCAAGGATTGAAGAGGACCTGAGGATCTTCGCACCCATGTTTTTGCTCTGAATAAATAGAACTACAAAGTTATATATGTTTTAATATTTACTAATTATAGTTTTTATCTTCTTTTTTTCATCTTATTCAGGTTTATTTTTGTTTACAGCTAACCTCCGGTTAAATATAAAAACCAACATTTTAAAAGGATTTTCTTACTTATCAAGGAATTTCAAGAAATACAACTCATTTTAAAACAAATTTTTAAGAATTTATATTTGCTATTATTAAATAAACAGATTAGTTGTACGGTCCAACTAAGTTTCACCTTAAACTTAGTTAAATCATAACTCAACGAGTTATTCTATTATTTTTATCTTTTTCTTTCTTTCTTTTCTCCTAACAAATTTAATTAAGTTTAATGAAATTTGATTAAGTTGAGGCTCACTAGAGCTAAAATTTTAATATAACCAAATTACTTTTTGCCTATCTAGGTTTTTTATTTTATTATTTATGAATAATAATATACATGACAGTATTTATGAATATCAATACCTGTAGTATTATTCATGAATAGTACATTTTACTTGTATTTTTTTAATATTGTTTTTAGATTTTTTTATGTTTTTTTTAAGCTATATATTATAAAGTTTTGAGAGAGAAAGAGGATTTATCTAAATCACACTATATTACACTTAACATTACTTCATTATAAAAATAACACACTTGACAAGACAGAGAATATACATTTTTTTTCTCTATAAATAAAAATTATTATTTTTATTTTCTTGAGTTTTTACCAAAAAAAAAAACCTTAAAAACTAACTTAAACATCAAAGTATGTATGTTCCATGAAAAAACTTATTTTACAAGTACATCTTAAACCTAGAACTCATCTACTAGGAAAATTCAATATTTTTCTTTGAAGTTTTTTTATGCCTTCATCAGCAGCGTTGTTTTTAAGACCTAAACAAAAAATTTGTTTATTCTCTTTTAATTTCTACAAAAACTTTTTTTATGACTAACATTTAATTTCTACAAAAACTTTTTTTATGACTAACAAGACTCCAATGCATGAAAAAGTGATTTATCTTTTTATTATATGAACTCTAAGCTCTTCTAGATATCCAACAACTCTCCTAATAAATACAATTATTCAACAATATTATTCTTGTATAGCTTTGATCTCTTTAGTACAATTGACAATAAAATCAACTTATAATACTAGATATACAAAGATAATTCCCGATTCAGAAAGAAATTATATAAAATAATATGTCAAGTAAATATTATACCTCAACTCTTTACTCTCTAAATGAGTCAACACTTAACAACCCTACAACTCTCTAAATGAGTCAACACTTAACAACATATTAAAGTTATAAATATGGTTACCTCCATCCATTTTCTTTTAAAACTTAGTCTTTTTGTTCACAAACTTCCCATAACCAAAAACCTAAGTTTAATGTGCACGAGACTACACCAATCCCAACTCTTGCAAGTTATTCTCACAATGTAAAAGAGTTTTTATTTTGTTACAATGTAGTGCATACTCACATATTGTATTGTTGTTAAAGCCAATTTAGAGAGTTATAATAGCTTTACATAGTTATGTATAAGTAAATTGATTTTTTTAATGTTTTTTATTTGAAAAAAAAACCTTTTAAGGAAATTATGAAAAAACTCTAAAACATATTTTTAAAATTTAGTATAAATTAAGAAAACTAAAAATGCATGACAGTAATACTTTCTAGTTTATTAAATAAGAATATAATATTATTTAAATATAACCTCTAAAATGTATTTTTTTTTTAATTTTATGTTTATGACTCGGGTTTTTTAAGGGAAAAAAAAAGTATTACTGTCATGCATTTTTATTAATTACTACTGCTAAACCACAACTGATGCAAAAAGGCAATTTAAAATCCGTCGAGTAAAATCGATTTTCCTGCCTCCATCAATTTTCCTGCCTCCATCAATTTTCCTGCTTCAGCGAATTTCCTGCCTCCATCAATTTTCCTGCTTCAACGCCCTTGTTTAACCTGTCAATAGTAAAACTCACTCTGGAAGTATCAATTTTTCTGGTAGGAACGCCCATGCTTACACACGCTTGGCCGATGATTCCAAGAGCGGCTTCTAAGATTTGGATAAGTACATCAGTACCCCTGACACTTACAACAAATTACCCCCACTGACTTTAACTTTTTTTACACGTGCAAGGTCAAGTCTGACAAGCAATTAATGTTGTGGCAGTGCTAGATATTTTGCTATTAATGGGATGTAGGAGGTAAAGAATCGGCCCTAAAATGGAGTTCCCATTCCTTCTATGGTAGATTTCCCTTTCCTTTCTTGCTTGGTCAAAAGGTTTATCTTCTTCTGCTGATATCCGATTCGTCATGAGAATTAGGGCTTGGAATCTCAGAAGATAGATTGTGTTTTGTTGAGATTTGGGAAGAAAAAAGGGGTAAATGTAAACCGTTTGTATTATTTAGGTAATATACGATTATTATCCTAAAATAGATAAGATATAAACAGATTGTGATCACAATATAGATAAGATTTAAACAGAAAAGGATAAAATTATATTTGATGGTGGTTGTATAAGATAGAGTATGATATATTTATCATGTTTGGTTGATGATAAATAAAAAAATAAAAAATAAAAATATTAATTTTACCTTTAATATAATAATCTTACGGTAAAACTTATATATTTTAAAAAATAATTAGATAATTTTTTTTATTTTAATTTTTATTAAGTGTTGAAATTAATAATAATATAATAGTCGTAGTTATATGACTCGGACTGACCCGACTCAGCAGGTCAACCTTAGACTTGAACTAGTTTAAGTTCAAGAAAAATAGATAAAGGATTAACCTAGCCTAATTCAATAAAAAACCTAGGTTGATCTACGATCCAGTCGACTCGTGGTAAAACCTGTTTAAAAATCCATTGACTTTTTATGAAGTTTTTATTTTTTGTCAAAACAACTTAGTTTTGATCATTTTGTAAAAAACAAAAATAGAATTAACTTGGGTTAACTTCGCAACTTAGACCTTACCCTATATCAACCATTAGATTGAGTTTTAAAACTATGATAATAACCACTTTTATTATTATATATCTTAATTAAGCAATTTTGAAACTAAAAGTTTTTTAAAATGATATTTTAAGAATAAAAAAATAATAAATATTGTCTCTAAAAACATGTACTCTGTGTACCTTCTATTTTGAAAGTATAAAAATTCAATTCAAAATTATTTCAGAAAATTTATTTTTATATTTTTATCTATCTCTTTAACTAAATATATTTTTGTTTTCAATGTTTACATTATTTTTTTCTTGAAATAGTAATAAAACATTGGACAATTTATTAGATGAATAAAATGGACTTAATTGAGTTAATTCCCTTTCCAAATACAAAAATGAACTTTTTTTTAATATAAACAAAAAAATATCATGTTTCTTTTTTGTAGTGCAGTTTTACTAAGTTTATGAGAACTAAGTTAATAATAATTAAAAAAACCATAGGATCTGAAAATTTATATAAAAAAATTCATAGTTATAATCTCAACATTTATGATAACTTTATTTCTCATTATTATACCTCAAATTTAAACACCACAAATTAATAAGCAAAACATAAGTACAATCCTAATTTATCAAGTCAAGTACTATAAATTAGAGTTTGTTTGGTACATATTATATTGTGATATGTTACTGTATATTTAGATTTTTGGATATGATATACTTGTTGTAACCAACGCTAAATGGCTGGTTGACCTCCTGAAAGGTATTGAGAAAGAAAATGGTAATCTATAGTTCGATATTATACAAAATTATTGGGAAAAACATGCGAGGAATCCATAAATACCCTTTAAAAATTTTAAAGCTTTTTTTTAATATTATTATATTATTAAATTTATTGGATTGAGCTGAGCTAGTCCGGACCAATAACAGCCCAACAAACTTGCTCCTTTTTTTATAAGATGGGCTGGCCCAGCCATCCAGACCAAACTTAGTTAGGTTAGGTTGGGCCGACAACAACCCAATAGGCTTGACTATTTTTTTTATATGCTGGGTTGGCCCAACCATCTAGGCAAGACCCAACCAGGTTAGGTTGGATCAACAACAACCCAATAGACTTAACCCTTTTTATATATGCTAACTTGGCCCAGCCATCTAGGTTGAGCCAAAATAGGTCCAGCCTAGCTTATGAGTTAATTAATTTGTCTCATATATGGAGGAACAATTCTCATTCTCCATGTATAAATAATGCTAGCAAGGAAAAGAAAATGAAAAGAAAAAGAGAAAAGGGGATTACTTAGTGTGGAAGAGGAGGTTGGTTGGTCCTGTTGTCGACTGGTGGAAAAACTATGGGTGGAGACGCTGGTGATTAGTGATAGAGCTAGTTGCTTGAAGAAAGTTTATGGCGAAGAGGAAGGAGTTTGTAGTGGCCACTCTTGATATAAGGGTGGACAATTGGTGGTCATGTTGATGTCTCATGGTGATGTTGAGATTGTAGTGGCTAAGGATGCAATAAAGAAGAAAGGGAAGTGGTTGAGATCATAGCACATATACACAAAGAGGGAGAGAGAGTAAAATTATAAAAACAAACAAGAAAGAGATATATTTTTTTTCTCAACCTTGCACACTAATTTCTCTCCCTTCTAGCCATGGAATCCATCCTTATTTATAGAGGATGGAAAAAAGAGATATTTTATCTTTAATGGTGTTAAATCTTGGCTCTTAATTCGACCTAGTAAGATTCCAACCATTGGCTCAAATTTGTCATCATAGCCTAAAAAAAATGTTGCAAAAGGGTTAGTTCGGTTGGCCACTTTGGAGCAGTGTCAAATTTGTCATCATAGCCTAAAAAAAATGTTGCAAAAGAGTTAGTTCGGTTGGCCACTTTGAAGCAGTGTCAAATTTGTCATCATAGCCTAAAAAAAATGTTGCAAAAGAGTTAGTTCGGTTGGCCACTTTGGAGTAGTGTCGAAGCTCTTGTGGTATTTATCGATCATAAAGGATCATACTAAGGTGTAATCAGATGTCAGGTCATTATTTGTATACGAGTTTTTTTAAAATTTGGTGGAGAAATGAAGCATTATATGTCTTGAAAAGACAATCACTCGAGCAATTTTCGAGCATAACTAATAATGCAGAAGATGAACAGTTCCAAACAAATTTCAATTTTAGCTTTGGATTTCAGCACCTTTTTCATTTTGATCTTTGGTCTTGAATTTTTTCAATTTAGCACCTAATT
Source organism: Populus euphratica (assembly GCF_000495115.2). NCBI lineage: Eukaryota > Viridiplantae > Streptophyta > Magnoliopsida > Malpighiales > Salicaceae > Populus > Populus euphratica. The sequence continues at coordinate 280,892 of NW_011499969.1, read as the reverse complement.
GATCATTAAACTTTTAATTATTTTTAATTTCATTCATGATTTTAATTAATTAAGTTTTCATAGTTCAACGTCTATTGCAAAATGATCATTGACTGTGAATTTCTTTAATATAACCCTTAATTGGTTCAAAAATTTTGATTTTCTTTTATTTTAGTCTTGATTTAAACCAATTGACTTTATAAAAATTAAGTTTGGTCTTCTAAAATTCTAATTTTCTTAATTAAGTCTAAATTAGGCTCATAAATTTATTTTTTCACCAATTAAACCTCTAATAAAATTCATTTGACCCATTTAAAGTATAATTAAGTCCTTACACCTTATTAAATCCTTCCATTGGACCCAAGTTAATTCTTAAACATAATTAAATTTTAATTTGACTCATGATTAAATCAAATTGGCCTATTAAAAATTTAATTATGTATCAAAGCTTAATTTTTATACAAATTCATCAAATAATGATTTAATTTGACATTGAATTTACATTGTTTTTTCAGTTTTAGGTAAGACGAGATACAATTAAGCTCCCGATTCCATCTAAAATTACAGCTTTATTTTTTCTAAATTTAAAATTCCCTTAACTTACTTTTGTCGAAATATCAATCTTTTTGCTATTATTATTTTATTTTTATTTTTGAAAGAAAAAAATATAAATTTAGAGAATAACTCATAACTGGATTATGACAACACTTATTATATTCGATTGTGTTAAGATAGTTAAATAGTAATAAATTATAGTATTGCATTGTTAATAAACATGTTGTTATACTATTTGAATTAAAATGATCATAAACAAAATAAATTTATTATAATACTTTTTGCAACTACATTAATAAAAAATCAACCATATTATCTAATTTAATATAATTTGTGTGCTTGTATTTGTTTTTACATTTAATTTATAACAAGGTAAAACATTCATTATTATTTGTAAAAAAATATTTTTAATTATGAATATATTTATGATAAAAAAAATAATACAAGTTTTCTATAAATATAAATTATCTAATACTTATATTTGTATATAAGGTTAAGAACATGAATAATAATACTCAAAATCTTGAAATAAATATCAATATGAATATGTAATATTGACAATTTTCTAACTTAAAAACAATTATGAGATGATTTTAAAACAATAAACAATATTTTATCTCATATTTGTCTTTAAAATCTTTGAAGTGAAACATTAAAAGAACATGAGAAATTATAAGATGCTTAAAAAGCCTAACTTTCATGCTGAACATTGTTCTAGTAGCTATCCTTGGTTCTAAATTTGAGGAAATTCATCTTCTAATTAGGGGTACTAAAATATTTTTCAAGTCATATCATTACTTTCTCCATGGATGATTAGATTGCATGGACTAGGAGACAACTTCAAATGCATATAATACTATGTTATAAAGTAGTCTTATATAGTTATACAAATACGAGATGAACATTCAACTTTGATATTTTCTTTCCCTTTTAACATAGTGCTACGATTGGGTAAAAATTTATTCTTTAAGGTAAAGTATTGACAATTTTCAAGAACATTTCATAGTTGATTTGGAATAATAGGAGAGATAAAGAAATTCCAAATCCATTGAGTTTATTCTCAACTTTATCAAGAGCAATAAACTTTAATTTCATTATAGATCTAGCGATATATATTTGTTCGAAAGATTTCCATAACATAGCTGCTCCACTAAGTGTAAATATACATCAACTTGTGGATTTCAAATCTTTAGTATTAGTGATTAGTATTTAAAAGTGCATTTTATCATGGTTTTATATCATCATTTTACATTTGAAGTATCAATAACTCCTTAACTAAAGCATGTTTTATAATAATATATCTAATAATATAAGATACTTTTAATTTGTGGTAAATGTTCATTTTAAATGCAGGCCTATCACATAAATGAAAGGATTGATTGATGACTTTAAGAACTTAAATTGCAAGGGCAAAAAGATGACCAAAATTAGAAAAGAGATGTCGGTGCAATCCAAACTAGAACACTGTTTGGTAATTGGGTCATATCTGGAGTTATAGATCTCCGATTTAGGTCTACTTTATATGGATGGAAAGGTAAGACATAGGCCTACAACTTTCATATGGAGCCCAAGATCTAAAAAGGCTATTTTAAAGTCCAAATTATTGCAACAACAAGGAAGCCCGAAGCTGTCCTCCAGCCCGAGCACTGTTCAGTATTTTGGCTATATCTGGAGTTCTAGACGTCCAAATGAGCTGAATTGTTTACACAAGAAAGTAGAGACAATTGCCTACAACTTTCATGTTTCAAGTGGCTCCAATTTTGATGTTATCAATGACGTTTTGGGCAGACAAGAGAAGATAAGGATTGTCACCAAGTCAAGAGTTGGCTACCCACTCATCAATTAGTCATCAAATCAATAGTTCCCAATTTTAGACTATAAAAGGAGGCATTTGTCATGCATTTAGGCATCTTGGTTTCTAGATCAAGATCATGCTCTTCTTTTCTCTCTTTGTATTTTTTGTATTGCTTATGCTTTGCTTTCATTAATATCAAGTTTATGTCTTTCAATTCCTTTCCTTTGCTTTGTTAACTCTTATCTTATTTATGTTCTTATTTTGTTTATTTATTTTTATTTCTTTCATTATGTCTAGCTAAGTTTATTATGTCAAGGTGAAAAGGTTACACTAATGGTGTAAGAATAAGTATAGTGTAAACTTAATATGGATTTTAATGTTTGATACTAACATGTTTTGTATTTGTTATCTTGTTCACTCTTTAATACTTTGCTTGTTAAATGACTAATCTTGATTTATGTTGTATAACACTTGGTACAATAAATGCTTGGCACTTTCATAGCCCATAATGTATGGTATAACCGACACCTGAGCTATGAAAGGAACTTGATTTGTTGTTAACATAAGTTATAATCATGAATGCTTGACGAGATTTACAAGTACTAGCATTAATTGAATAAGATGACTAATGTAATCATGTTAACAATCTATAATCTAATTGGAACCTCCTTTGTGTGTGGTTTCCAATTGAATAATAAGAGTTTATACTATACTTGTTTGATATACCATTAGTGGAATCTCTAACCTTGACATTTGTTATTATTATTGTTTAATCCTTACATTAATTTTCCATCTTCCTTACATTAATATTCCATCTTCAAGTTCTCATCATCTTCTTCTTCTTCTCTTTCTTTATTATTATTATTATTATAATTATTATTATTACTACTACTACTACTAGTATTATTATTATTATTATTATTATTATTATTATTATTATTATTATTATTATTATTATTATAGTTATTATTGTTATTGTCATTGTTGTTATTATTGTTATTATTATTGTTGTTGTTGTTGTTATTACTATTATTGTTGTATTACTGTATTTATAATTTGTACAATTAACCTCCCTGTGGTTCGACCCCGGTCTTGCCGAGTTATTTATTACTTCGACACTCCTGCACTTGGGAGAAGACATCAATCTTTTCAGTCGTGTCAAGTTTTTGGCGTCGTTGCCGAGGAGGTAAGTTCTTGTATAAATTATAGTTTTTATTTTATTTTCTCTTTTCACTTTTCTTGTATATAACTTTGTCTCTTTTATTTTGTTTCTCCTTATTTTGTTTTCTTCCTTCTTCTTTTGTTTTCTTCTTCATTTTATTATATTCCAACACGTGCATGAGAGTGTGGTCACGTACATCAAGTGGTAGACTTTGTAGGGTATCCTCATCATTTTCAGAAAATATGGCCGAAGAAGATATTCAATCACTTCATAATGAGAATAATGAGAATAACCGTGCTAGAACATTTAGAGACCACATGAATCCCACAAGAACAAGTGCACCATCATGCATAGTTTTTCCTCCTGATGCATCTCATTTTAATTTTAAGCCAGACATTATTCAACTTTTACCTTCTTTTCATGGCTTAGAATTGGAAAATTCATACTTGCATTTAAGGGAATTTGAGGAGGTCTGCAACATATAATAATTTAAATTGTAGCATAAATACCATCAGATTAAAGCTTTTTCCTTTTTCATTAAAAGATAAAGCTAAAACATGACTATAAAATTTGAGACCAGGATCCATTCGTGCTTGGGATGAAATGCAACAACAGTTTTTAAAGAAGTTTTTCCCATCTCATAGAACAAATTCTTTCAAAAGACAAATCACCACTTTCACTCAAAAATCAGGAGAAACATTTTACCAATGTTGGGATAGGTATCGAGACTTGCTTAGTACTTGCCCTCATCATGGTTTTGAAACATGGAGATTGGTTTCACATTTCTATGAAGGGTTAACACCTAAAGATAGGCAAATGGTTGAATTGATGTGCAATGGAACTTTTGAAGATAAAGACCCTGATGAAGCAATGGAGTACTTAGACTTGTTAGCTGAAAATGCTCAAAATTGGGACACCACGGGTACTTATAAGGCACCGAGTAAAACTCAACCTCATACATCTAGTGGAGGTATGTACAACCTTAGGGAAGATCATGACCTTCAAGCCAAGTTTGCATCTTTAGCTAGAAAAGTCGAGACACTAGAATTGAAAAAGAGTGGTCAATTAAAATCTGTTGAAAACATTGTGTGTCAAATCTGTGAATTGAAAAAGAGTGGTAAACAAATGAACACTCAACCAATGATGTGTCAAATCTGTGAAACAAATGAACACTCAACCAACGAATGTCCAACCTTGCCTTCTTTTAAGGAATGTCTCCATGAGCAAGCCCATGCTTTAAACAATTTCCAAAGGGCCAACCACAACCCATACTCCCAAACATACAATCCTGGTTGGAGAAATCACCCAAATTTCAGTTGGAAGAGTGATAATAACAATGTACAAACTTCACAACCACCATTTCAAGCACACCATAATTTTAAAAATTTTCATGGATATGTACCTCCTTATGCTCCACCTCCTAGAAAAAATCTTGAGGAAACATTGCACGCATTCATTGAAAAGCAAGAGACAATCAATACTCAACTTGCTCAAAACATGACAGATTTTAAAGATACTCTTGCAAAATTAACATCTGCTCTTAGTTTCCAAGAGAAAGGTAAGTTTCCATCTCAACCACAATAAAATCCCAAGGGGCAATACAATGCAAATGCAAGTAGTTCCGGAAGCCAACACATGGATCAAGTCAAATCAGTCACTACTCTGCGTAGTGGTAAGGTTATTGAAAAACCCTCTCTTGAACCTTATGAGAAAGATGATGAGTCAATCTCTGAGGGTAAGGAAGGGGTTGAATCTGAAAATTGCAAAGAAAAGACTGATTCACCACCAGCACTTCCATTTCCTCAAGCCATGACCAAACAAAGAAAAGTCAATCACAACTCTGAAATTTTTGAAATTTTCAAACAGGTAAGGATCAATATACCTTTGCTGGATGCTATTAAACAGGTTCCTTCCTATGCTAAATTTTTGAAAAATCTATGCACTGTGAAGAGGAAACTGAATGTGAAAAAGAAAGCCTTTTTGGCCGAACAAGTAAGTGCTATTCTTCAGAACAATAATGCTTTGAAATATAAAGACCCTGGTTGTCCTACAATTTCTTGCTTTATTGGAGAGCATAAAATTGAAAGAGCCTTACTTGATCTCGGTGCTAGTGTGAATTTACTTCCATATTCAGTTTTTCAAAGTCTCAATATAGGTGAGTTAAAACCAACTTCTATATCTCTTTTACTTGCCGATAGATCTGTAAAAGTGCCTAGAGGAATAATTGAAGATGTGTTAGTACAAATCGATAAATTCATTTATCCTGTGGATTTTATTGTCTTGGACACAGAACCTGTTGAAGCATGTAATTCATTTCCTGTTATTTTAGGACGTCCGTTTCTTGCAACCTCTAACGCATTGATTAATTATAGGAATAGACTGATGAAGCTATCATTTGGAAACATGACATTGGAGATGAATATTTTCAACATTTGCAAGCAACCTGGAGATGATAATGATTTACAAGAAGTAGATCATATTGACGAATTAGTTTATGATCAACTTGAATCTACTTTAAGTAAAAATGAGTTGGATGAATCTGAAGATTTGTAAATGATTTATTCTGAGGAAGAAATCACGGATGAAAAACGCACCGAAAATGTTGATGCGAATCTTTTGTCAATAGTGACAATAAATTCGACATCTGACATCACATCAATCGATGATTACTTTCCTAACAAATCCTTACTTTCTCTTAGTCCAATGCCTTGGTATGATAAAAATATTAATTTTCTTGCTTTAGGAGATTTGCCAGCTGATTGGAGTAATCAAGAGAAAGAAAAGTTTTTGAACGAAGTGAAGAGCTTTTATTGTGATGACCCTAACTTATTCAACTATTGTCCTGATCACATATTTCAAAGATTCATTCCCGACAATGAGGTAAGTAGTGTCATTAAACTTTGTCATTCTGAAGCATGTGGAAGTTATTTCTCGTCAAAAAAGACAGCTGCAAAAATCTTTCAAAATGGATTTTATTGGCCCACCATGTTCAAGGATATGCATGCATTCTGCGAAACTTGTGAAAATTGTTAAAAAGTTGATATTGGTTAAAAAGTCTTGCTTTATAATTCTCGACTGCATTTATTTCCTGGAAAATTAAGATCAAGATGGAGCGGTCCTTTTATTGTGAAACATGTGTATCCATATGGGGCCTATGACTTCGAGAATCTAAAGAATGGCAATGTTTTCAAGGTAAATGGACATCGTCTGAAAGTTTACTTTGACAATTTTTCAATTGAACATAACTCTATTGAATTGGATGATCCTGTATATAAAGATTGATTTTATTTTATTTTATTTTTGTTTCTTTTTGAGTGATTTTTGCAAGTTTCTCTCACCCCGGTCAAATGGCGGACAACAATACTCCGTGACTTAAGTCGGTTCTTTCAGTTTCCCACAATAACTGATATCTGTGTATATATTTGTGCAATTCTTTGAATCTCTCTTCTAATTCTCATTTGAAAATGGACACTAATCTTGAAAAATTGAAAAAGTATTTTCCCGCTCTGCCTCAGAATGCAATTACAAAAATTTACCGTGCTAGATATGCAAGATTGAGATTGTTAATGAATCATGGAATTCCTAAAGATATTCGCTGGTTGATTGAAGCAAATGTCCGATTATCAGGTGAGTCCTCTAATTCCTTCATTTCACACATGCCTGGAACAGGTAAAAGCACTTTTGCAAAGAAACGTCGTGCAAAATGACTAGAAGTCTGTCATCGATGTGCTAGATGGACTTGTAATACACAATGTCGTTCTATAGGAATGGTATCTATAAACCGTGAAGATAAAATACAATTCATTAAGGATGGCCTGAGTAATTGATACTTCAAGTGCAAAATGATGATATAAAACCATGATAAAAATGCACTTTTAAGTACTAATCCCTTTTGTTTTCAAAACGATGTTATTTTTTGCTTTAAGGTTTTAATTTAGGAATTTAGTCCTCCAGCTTTTGAATCCTTTCAATTGCACCATTGATTGCCCTGAAACTTTTATTTTGATGCATTTTTGCCCTTATTGAACTTCAACACCAGCCTCGAACTTCAAGACACTAAGGCCCCGTTTGTTTGCTGGAAAGTAGTTTCCTTTTAGAAAGTGAATTCCGGGAAAGTGAAGTATTTTCTAATGTTTCTCAGTGTAATAAATAATAAGTTAGAAAATATTTTTCAGTGTTTGGTTACGTCATGGAAAATATGTTGGAAAATAACTTATTAATGTTTTATTTTTCTTAAGTTTATTAATATAATGAGGAATAAATCTTACAAATTAAAAAGTTGAATGAGAATGAAATTGAAAAAAAAATATTTTCATAAATTATCTCATATAAAATAAATAATAATCAAAATAATAGAGATCAAATCTAAAAAAAATGAAGGATGAAGAAATTAAAATAATAATAATTAACATTTCATAAATTATTTCAAATAAGATGATCAAATTTGATAGATAAAAAATTTCAATAAAAAAAAATGATAAGACAAAAGCAAATAATAATTATAAAAATGACGATCAAATTTAATATAAAAATTAAATTTTAAGAGATTAAAGTGAAAAATAAATATTCAAAACAAAATATATATAGCAATCAAAAGTTTAAGGATTAAATTTGATATAATCAGCAAATAAGATGGCATTTCTAAATTTTTCACAATATCTGGAAAGTGTTTACCGCTAATTTTTTAATAAAACACTTTTCTGGAAACCAAGCTAAATTTTTATTTGATTAAAAAGTGTTTTTCGTTTACCAACTTTTCTAATGGCAAGCAAACATAAGAAAGTTTGAAAAGTGATTTTTCAAAAACTACTTTTCGAGAAACAAACACAGCCTAAATTAGAACTTACTAGATTATTAGCTCGTGTTGAACTTCATGTCATGTCATTTTTTTAAACATACAAAATGTTTAAGCATTGCTAAAGTGTTTTATAATAATAATAAAAATATCAAAATATGTTGAATGTTGGACGTTATTTTTTAAAATATTAATACAACAACATATTGGATGTTATTTGTTTATAGATACTAAAATGATATGTTTGATCGACCCAAGTTAACATGTCTTATATTTGACCCCGGTTATGATATCATGATAACTTTATAAAAAGCAAATCAAAATATAATTGTAAAAGTTAATTCTTAATCAACCTAATGTTAAATAATTAAATTATAAAAAAATATTAAATTATAAAAAATAAAAGATAAAAAAAAACATACATAAGATATGACATTAAGATAATCATATGGAAAGCAAATAAAAAAAATATTACGAAGCCCAATTTCCAACCAACCAATTTTAAAATAAAAAAAAAAAATAAAAAAAACAAAAATCCACAAAAAAAAAATAAAAAAAAAAAAAACATACATATGATATGACATTAAGATAATCATATGGAAAGCAAATAAAAAAAATATTACGAAGCCCAATTTCCAACCAACCAATGTTAATAGATAAAAAAAAAAAAACACGAGCTAGCATGTTACACCCGGAACCTGGGTTTTAAGGCCAAGATAACTTTATATATAAAAAAAAAATTATGATGTTTCATTTATAATATATTTAGTGTTGAAAGTTTAATCAAGGGGAAAAAAAATCTATAAGACTGTGATAACTCCAAGTAAAGAAGATTTCAAAAAACTACAAAGTCCAATTCTCTAACAATCTAATATTGAAGAATAAAATTAAAAAAGTATATCAAAAAAATAATTGAATTGTTAGAGGGTAAAATTTAAAAAAACATATTCAATCAAAAAATAACCTAAAAAATAATTATAGTCAACCTAGTTCTATATGCCAAACTCACGACCTAAGTTATGAGATTATGATAAATTCATATAATATAAATAAAAAAATTATGAACCTAGTAAAAAAATTATTAAATTAAAAAAATAAACAGTGTCTATCTGTCAAATCTTTGATCAGGGTCATGACATCATGATAACCCCATTAAAAGAAAGAAAAAACTATGAAACTAATTTTCCAACCAACCTAATATTGAATGATAATTTTTTAAAAAAACAATCAATTAGAAATAGTAACAAATAAAAAAGATTTGTGTCAACTCGAGTTAGCATATTAAAATTACGATATGAGTTTATGAGACATGATAAATTCATAGAAATTAATAACATAAAATATGAAATATTACTTCCAGTAGATCTAATATTAAAAATTGAAATAAAAAAATCAATGAGATTAGTACATAACCCAGCATAAATGAAAGAAAAAATTACAAAATACAATTCTCAAAACAATCTAATATTAGATAATGAAATTAAAAAGAAAGAGAAAAAATTAAGTTGATGGAAGGGTGAAATTAAAAATACACAAAATAATATTTCAATAAATAATATTTTATAGTTGTGGTTATCATGATTTAACCAAGCCTTTTAGTATTTTTCTAGTTGTAGGGGAAGATTGGAAAATATTTTCCATTGACTAATCTTGTAATGATTGTTTTAGAATAAAAATGAGATGAATATTTTATTAAATAACGTTTTCCTCATAAGAAACATGTTTTGAATTGAAGTAGTGGGATTGTGTTAGCCAATGAAATAATGATTTTTTCAAAGAGCATCATGTTTCTTTGTTTTTATTTTTTTCCTTACAATACTAGCATCCCCTCGAAAAAGTGGTTTTGGATTTATGATATTTTGGATGGTATCATGGAAGATTTTCCTGGCCTTTTAATAAGTTTGGTGTAAACTAATTTGCTTATTTTATTAAAACAAACAAATCAAGACTTATGGTAGGAGCAATAATTTAATAATCCCTCTAAATTTTATTAATTTTTATGATGATACTTACAATATCTATTCACAAGACCTTTTGTCTTAAAAACAAGAAAAATCATTTCTTTATTTCCATCTTTTTTTTTTAATTCAATTTCATTAAAAAATCTACACATAACAAAGAACAAAGATGCTCTGATGAAATCAAGGAATCCATGATTTCAATATAATAAAATTATTTTTTCATCGCTGGGTTTTCAAAGTGTTGACTTGATTTAAAAAAAAACATTCATATTGGATTTATATTTGTTACCTGGATCATAAAAATTACGCATGTTATTACAACATGTATGTTTTAAACCATTAAACTTCTAATAAGTAAGTTGGAATTCATTTAGATGGTTGCAACTTGCAAGTTGCTTTTGACACTCATGCAAAAGATGAAACATGTATAATCTTTCTCTTAATGTTTTGGAAAGTTCCATCTCTGTATTAAATTAGAATGAACATTAATGGCAGTTTCACTTTTTTCTTTACAGAAAGGTGAAGTAGGTGGCTTGCCTAAGGACCATAATGACAAATGACTATTTGGATCATATGATTGTTATCCATGCTTGATACAAACCAAGTTAACTTCAAATTTTGTTTTAAAATGCCTATTAACTAGTTTTACGAGATCAAATATATTTCTCAAACCGTACATCAGATCAATTTGAAATTTTACAAGGATATTCTAAACACATGGAACTATATTGCGATGAAGTAAATTCTAGCAATCAAAACAAATTTTCAAGTTTGCATTCCTACACTAGAAGTTTTGGCCAAAACACCACTCGAGAGAGCTTAGAGATTTCGACTATATGTAAATATTATAGCATGAAGACTTTATTTTAATTATTCTATTTTATTTATTTGAAGTTGAATAATTATTTTTAATTTTGGTTTTTTTCTTGTTAGACATTGCTTAAAAGTTTATTTTATTATTAGATTTATGCTAGTTGATTTCTAATTTGGGTCTTTTTGGCTTACAATCTAAAAAAGGTCCTTTAAGGGTTATTTAAAGGAGCCTATATAATGTTTTTGGAAATTTAAATTTCAGTAGCATGATGATAATAAACATGAATTTTTTTATTTGTATTGTTTAGGGGGTAAAATATTTTTTTTTTTTTATAAGGACAAAGATTAGACATTTGATTTATCAAAAATTAACCGACTTCGGGATATCATCAGCATATTTCATGTTCTTAGGTACAGGGTCCTTTATGGATCCAAGTTTATTCCAATACCTTTGATTCTTGTCTACAATATTATCTCTAGGTCAATGTTCTATAAAACTTGATTTTTAGCTTCTTGAGTTGTATTTCAATTTTATTAGGGGTTGCTTAATCATATGATTAAAAAGTCATCATCAATGGTATTGAAGTTTGGCTCTGAAATTAGGTTATATCCCTTTATTTTCTTTTTTTTTTTCTCTGGGTTCTTCATAGAATTTGAGTTTTTTGTTTTTGTTTTCGTTGTCGGTTTTCATAGCGTTTAGCACTAAGGTTTGTGTTTATTAGGGTTTCTTGATAAAAAAAATACTTATTGTTCATAAAATTTTTGTTGTTGCATCAAGATTGAAAAAAATACTCAAGTAAGTTTGGTCCAAACAAATTTGGGTAGTTATAAATTTTCCTATTTGTTTCTAGTTTTGTTCATATTATTTTTGAAGTTTAAGCTTAATTTTTGTGTTAATTTTGATTTCCCATGTTGTTAATTTGTTTTAGTGTGTCTTTGTCTTGTCATAAAATATCTTATAAATCATCACAGATTCTTAAGTAAAACACAAGAGGAGTGTAAACCTAATTTCTTATCAACTAACTAATTTTTTAGACTGATTCATAGTTTGGGCCTATTAGGATGCAACCCAAAAGGGACCCATTAGATTTATTTAAAGGAGATTATATAATAATTTTGGGGCTATAAATTTCAGTATTGTGGTGATAATAATGTGAGTTTTTTTTCCTTTATTTATATAGACAAAGATTACATCACACTTGTCGAAGATTAAGTGGCTTCATAATGTCATTCATATGTTTTGGTTTTTCAGGTGCATGGTTATCTTTGGATCCAAGTTTATTTCAATATCTCTAGTATAAAACCTAGGTTTTAGAATTATGATGCCCGAAACTAATTATATAGAAGTATCCATGAGTTGTATGTTAATAGCTTGTTCATGACAATGCTACCTTACATGAAGGAAATATAAGTGTTAACTTTTTAGAAAGTGTTTGGTTACTGTCTCATGACAGGAGAGACGAACATAGAGGAGACAAAGCAATAAAAAAGACTGGTACATGGTTGTGCTAAATAGTGGTGTATAAGAAAAAGTAATTGTCTTTGTATCATGCTTGGTTATGGTGGATGAAACAAAGTAAGATATGAAAAAAAATTAGTTTACCCTTCGTATGTATTGTTGTCAAGCTAATATATTAAAACAAAATTAGATATTTTTTTGTTTTACTTTAGTTTATATTGAGTGTTGAAATTAATAATATTATGCTAACCTTGAAAGCAAAGCTCGGACAAGCATGACTGGGTTAACCCTGGCTTTGAACTGATTTGAGTTTAAGAAAAAATAAAGGAATGATTGACTTAACCTGAGTTAATCAAAAACTTAGGTCAAAAACTAATTAATTTTTTTTAAAATAAATTTGGCTCAAAACAAGATTGCTTTATTTAAAAAAAAAGTCAATTTGTTTGACCTTCTCAACTTGTGGCTTGAATCTTGTTTCAGTTGACTCTTAAGTTGAGATTTTATAATATAATAATTATTATTTTTATTCATTCATTGACTTGGGTCAATCCATGTTGACTCTCCCAATATGTGACACTGCTTTGATCCTAGTTAACTTTTGAGTTAAGTTTTAAAATTATAATAATAATATTTTTTATCTTTATATTGAATTGGGTTGACCCTCGTAATCTATGACCTAAATCTAACTACTTTTATTATCATGTTGCTTTTTCCTAGATTGACCGTCGAGATGAGTTTTAAAATTATTATAATAATTATTTTTACTATTACATTTCTATGTTAAACAATTTTGAAACTAAGAGTTTTATATAAATATATTTTAGGAACAAAGAATAATAAATATTGTATTTGAAAATATATCCACCATGTACCTTTTAGTTTGAAAGTATAGAAACTCAGTAAAAAAATATCTCATTTTTATGTCTTTATCATTGTTTCCTCAACCAAATATATTTTTATTTCCATTGTCTTTGTCCCTTGTATCTCAAGACAATAATGAAATGCCATTTTAGTTCTTGGCAAAGTTTGGAGTTAATGCTCTAACTTCATATTAGCGATGCATTTTGTTTTTAAAAAAACTTTAAAATCCATTTGGGTTTAGGCCTAATCGATGCTCCATATACTATTTAGGTCCTGACCTAAACAATGACCCAAACATTAAAGCAACAAATATTCATAAAAATATCTTAGTAAATAAGAAGCACATCTCAAGACAACACATAAATATAGTTATCTCAAAATATAGTGTTAATGTTTCTTAGTAACATGCAACACATGTTAAAGAAACCTTTTAATGGCTCACATATCTAGCTCTGCCTTATGCACATAAATTTATACTTTATTGACGAGTCCTTTTAGTAAGTACAAACTTTTATGCCACAAGCAAAAGTCTCATTATAAGTTTTATCTACAAATATAAACACAATCATAAAATCCTATTTGTTCTTCAATATTTCTCCCCAACATGACACTTTCATTCACCAACCTTCTTACTAATAATAAGGTCATTTAATAAGCATCAACATTTCTACTAATGAGTTGTAACATCAAGATTATTGTAACCTAATTTTGGTCAATTGGTTTTTAATTTAATTTTTACAAGGTTTAAAATATAAAATTAAAAGATTAGAGATTTATTTTGATGAAAAATGTGATTTGTCAGCTTGTACGGAAACTAGGGACTACAATATACTTTTGTCATTTATCCTTATCTTCAAGATAATCCTTACTTTCAAGATAATCTTTACTTTCAATGTAATGATAGTTGTCTACTTTTGAATTTGATTCTAATTTGAACTTAAAAAAAAAAGAATAAGTTTGATTGATCCTTTATTTCTAGTAAACGATAAGACTCTTGCACTATAAATATTGATCTCAATATGCAAAAAGAAAAGGGAAGATGATAAAAAAAAACTGAGGATAGAGGAAACTCTAGAAGATGGCCATTACCAGAAGCCCTATAATATATATTCTAGTAATGGCCATCTTCTAAAGTTTCCTCTATCCTCAGGTTTTTTTTTTTTATCAATGTCCCTTTTCTTTTTGCATACTGAGGTCAGTATGTGTGCGTGTGTGTGTAAAAGAAAAAAGACATTTACAAAAAAAAAGAAGGGGTGTGACCGAAACCTATAATAGCCGCCACTGCCCCTTCCCTTTAGTTTTTTTTCCTCTCTTTTTTCATTGTTTAAAACTAGTCATACCTCCCCCCTCCTAGGCTTTTCCTTTTTCACCCTCCTCGTTCTCACTCTTAAAACAAGAAAAAAACCACTTACCACCTTCATCTTCTTTTCTCCGCTACAAGAAAGAAAAGGAGAACACTTTCAATGTTCTTTTCCTTCTCTTCTTCCCCTACCTCTAGATCTTCAAGGAGGAAGGGCTCCCTCATATTCACTATTTTTTTTCTTGGCTTGGAACCAGAAGGCAACCCTCCCTTCTCGACCTTCACACATTACCTTCATGGCCTCTCTTTCTTCTCTTCCATCATAATCCAACAACTTCCCTCAAGACCAGCCAACCAAACCAGCAACAACAAGAAGCTTTTTCTTTTCAGACCGATACTTCTTCTCCATAGACCAAACTAAAAAACAACAGCCCCCTTTAGTAGTAGCTGATTAGTACTTAAAAGCGTATTTTTTATCAAGATTTTATATCATCATTTTGCACTTGAAGTATCAAGAACTCCTTAACTAAAGCATGTTTTACAATAACATATCTAATAATATAAGATACCTTTAATTTGTGGTAAATATTTATTTTAAATGTAGGCCTATCACATAAATAAAAGGATTGATTGATGAATTTAAGAACTAAAATTGAAAGTACAAAGAGATGGCCAAACTTAGAAAAAAGATGCCGGTGCAATCCAAACCAGAATACTGTTCAGTAATTGGGTCATATCTGGAGCTTTAGATCTCAGATTTAGGTTTATATGGATGGAAAGGTAAGACATAGGCCTACAACTTTTATATGGAGCCCAAGCCTTAAAAAGGTCATTTTCAAGTCCAAATTGTAGCAACAACTAAGAAGTCTGAATATGTCCTCTAGCCCGAGCACTATTCAATTTTAGCCCATATCTGGAGTTCTAGAAATCCAAACTACCTCAATTTTTTATACAAAAAAGCTAAGACAATTTCCTACAACTTTCATGTTTTTAAGTGATTCTAATTATGATGTTACCAATGACGTTTTAGGTAGACAAGAGAAGATAAGGATTGTCACTAAATCAAGAGTTGGTAACCCACTCATCAGTTATTCATAAAATCAATAGTTCCCAATTTTGGCCTATAAAAGGAGGCATTTGCCATGCATTTAGGCATCTTGGT
>NW_011499969.1:170260-264916 GCF_000495115.2 Populus euphratica | reverse complement strand
TATAATCTGATTGGAACCTCCTTTGTGTGTGGTTTTCAATTGAATAATAAGAATTGATATACCATTAGTGGAACCTCTAACCTTGACATTTGTTATTATAATTGTTTAATCTTTACGTTAATCTTCCATCTCAAAGTTCTCATCAACTTCTTCTTTTTCTTTTTCTTCTATTACTACTACTATTATTATTACTATTACTACTACTACTACTACTACTACTACTATTGTTATTGTTGTTACTATTGTTATTGTTTATAATTTGTACAATTAACCTCTCTGTGGTTCGACCTCGGTCTTGCCGGGTTGTTTATTACTTCGACACTCCTGTACTTGGGAAAAGACGTCAATTTTTTAGTCATGTCAGTAGCATTAAGGTTGGGTTACTTATAGTCATAGGAACGTGGAATCTTTATTATCTTGGCTGAAAGTAGTAGCTCCCTTGCTATCATGGTGCCATCAGCATCTCCAACAACTCAGAGCAAACACAAGCCAATAACAACACTAGAAGAAACCCTTCTATCCTTTCCTCCTCTCCTAAAAATAGCAACCACCGACATTAGCTATACCACATATGTCCAGTTGCAGCCTCTTCTCTTCAATCCAGTAGAGAGAGGATGAATGCATAAAAATGATAAGGAGAATAGGGGTGGTAGAAAATAAGAAAAAATAGAGGAGAGAGTTCCTTTCGGCTAGCAGCCTCACGTTTGGATCGCCTTCGGTTTATAACAACTAGAATTAAAACAGAAGAGATAGTTCTTTTTGGCCAACAACCTCACGCCTGGATCACCTTCGGTTTACAACAACTAGGTAACTTCTTCTTCTTTCTGTTTTGATAGATTAGTTAGTATGTTAATGTTGCATGCATGTGTCAATTACTCACGCATGTATGCAACAATGCCTTTTTTTTCCCTGTTCTTTTATAGACCGGGCCATAACATATATATATATATATATATATATATATATATATTTTTCCTTATCTTGTAATATGAATTTTGTGGATTTGTTCACTGACACCAGAGTTAGGAATACCATACATTGTGGATAACACAATATTTACTAATGCTAAAGTTGGAAATATTCATAGGTGAATATTCACTAACATCAGAGTCAGGAATATTATAGAATGATCATAAGAATGAAACACAAACAAACCTTTAGCAATTTAAGACAAAACCAACAATGCAGCTTGCCTCAGGTAGGACATTTAAGGGTGATAGTATCTTCACTGACATCAGAGTTAGGAATACCATACATTTTGGATAGCGTAATATTTACTAATGCTAAAGTTGGAAATATTTATAGGTGAATATTCACCAACGTCAGAGTTAGGAATATTATAGGATGATCATAAGAACGAAACACAAACAAACCTTTAGCAATTTAAGACAAAACTAACAATGCAGCTTGTCTCAGGTAGGACGTTTAAGGGTGATAGTATCTTCCCTTTTGTGTAACCAATCCCGTATAGTAGAATCTCTGTTGACCAGTTAGGATTTTTAGTGGCTATGATACTAAGTGATGACTCCCTGAAGATACCCTTTCCCCTAAAAAAATAAGATGCCATATATTTGTTCCTTCTAATTGAGAGTTAAATTTTTAATTGGTCGCCGCAATGTTCAAGTGTGACAAAGACCTATAAATATTTGTTCACCAAGTAAAAGAGAGAGGATTTTTTTTAACTTGTATTTTCTATCAGTTATCTTACAAGTTATTTTTCTCGTACTTGACCAACTTAAATATCAAAGGTTCCCCAACCATAAAGAGGCCATGGGAAGAATAACACAAACTATCTAGTACATCTTTGAGTCCAAACACCAGCCCTAAACCTCTTAATCTAGCTCATGGAAAGCACAAATTTCTCTTTTAAGTTTTTTAATTTCATCACATATGTTTTAAGTTTTCTTTTTTGAAGTCTCGATAATAAGGTTTCAAGAGGTTATTTTGTATTTCTAATTTTGCATTTGACAATGCAATTGATAATGCTTTATATATATATTTATATGTGTATATATATATATATATATATATATATATATATATATTGTTTAGAAAGCCAAGTGCTTTTTAATGGTTTTAAATCACAACGATAATATTTTTTCAAAGTAATTTTTATTTATAAAATAAATATTAAATTGATGTTTTTTAATAAAAAAATCTAAAAACCACTTGAACTACAATATTGAATAGTCCATAGTTTGACTTTTTTTAAAATTGATGTTTTAATATACCGATGTTAAAAATATAAAAAATATTTTAATATATTTTTAAATAAAAAATAATTTTAAAAACCATAAAAAATAAAACCTAATACACTTTCAAAGATGCACTAATAATTATATGGATGAATCAATAATATTATAACCTAATAACATAGATGATTGTTTCCGTGAGGTTTACTGGCATTGATTGTGAGAATTTTTTCCTTTAAAAAAGCAAAATTTTGGTGGTGAATATCATGTGCATGTTAGTCATTTACAAAAAAATAATCTAGAACTATAATTTTAAAAGTGGTACAGAAGATTGACTTGATACCTAACAAATCTAGGGTTGGAACAA
Organism: Populus euphratica; assembly: GCF_000495115.2. Classification (NCBI taxonomy): domain Eukaryota; kingdom Viridiplantae; phylum Streptophyta; class Magnoliopsida; order Malpighiales; family Salicaceae; genus Populus; species Populus euphratica. The sequence continues at coordinate 262,357 of NW_011499969.1, read as the reverse complement.
AATCTAGATAATCTGGTTAAAAATTTGAGTAATCTAATAAAAAATTTGAGTTATTTCAATAACTTAATAAAACTTGATTATAACTTATTAATTAGTTTTTAAATATTTTAATATAAATAATATTATTTTAATTTATAAAAATAATATTAAAATCAATTCAAGATGACCTGAACCATGAACAAGATTAATCACCAGCCGGGTTTAAAATCTTTGCCCAAAACATCTGCTCCACCCAACAGCAGATTAACAGGATCTTCATCACAGGATGGCTCTCTTTTGTTGAAAAACGCCTGTGGAAGGTAAGAAAACTCCACAAGGGCATTTCCGTCACTCAACTCAACCCTCAAATTGAAAGCAGCGTGCAGCACCCCCAAAAACTCGTCTCACGCTTACCGTCCGATTAATCGTCTGGTGGGCCCACGCCGAGGGCTCCCCCTCTCTCTTAAATGCGCAAAATTAAGAGATTTATCTTTAACATTTTTTTTTTAACTATAAACACCTTTTTTCCCCAAAATAAATAAAACCCCCAAAACCCAAATCAATGTTTTATTTTTCTCCTCTCTGTCTCTCTGTGAAAATTGAAAAACGCAAGAAACAAATCTTTTATTTTCTCTCTCTAAAAAACCGACTCATTGTGTGCGTCTCTCTCTCTCTCTCTCACGGACAGCAATCGACGATTAATCCCAAAATCGACTCGTCGTCTTCCTTTCAAACGTGACCGTTCTTAACCTTACCCTCGGCGCGTCTAAGCAAAAACCGCCGCCAATACTCAAAAACCCATACCCGTTAACATTTAAACCGAAACATCCAAAACGACACCGTTGCTCTTTTCTTTTTTCAAATTCATTACCCGCCGGCGATTCGGTTCCGGCGATTTTTGAGGTGCGCCGTACATCTCTCTCCTTTTTCTTCTGAAAATTATCGTGACCTGATTAGCTAGATAAATCAGTCGTGCTATTCATTTAAGGCTAGCTTCTTTTCAAATAGTCGGCTTCGATTTTCGGCACGATTTTCGCATTCCGATGTTTACTTCCGTCAATTAAACACTCCCGATTCCGAATTTAGGGTTTCCTGATCATTTAAGGTTTATAAATTGAAGTTTTAAGTGTGCAGTCATTTGATTTGTGGCTTCACTCATGGATCTATAGTTTGCTTTGTTTTTATCTTCTGTTTTGTTTGTTAGTGGGCTTAGTGATTATTATGATTGGTTTCGTTTCGGTTTCTGATTATTATTGATTGAATTGAGCCTGTTTTAAGGTTTCTTTCATCTCTACTATCATTTGAACTCTTTTAGGCACTTGTTTCTGCTCCTGTTTAGTCTTGACGGTTGGTTTCGATTTTGGCGAGGTGGGCTTTGTTCGATTTAAGTTTTTAAGGTTTTGAATACCATCATCCGGCAGTTTCAATTGTGATCAGAATGTTCTCTAGTCTTAGCTATTAAATGTATTACTGAACGAATGAGGTTTTATTATTAGAGATTCCATTATTCTGTTGTCTGCTACCTTAACTATAATCTTCACTTAATAAAGATATTTTTTCTTTTTTCAAACTCGGGTTTTATTTCTTACTAACTAATACAGTGAAGAATATGGGGTTAAAGTTGAACTCTTCTCTTTGAAGACAAAAAATATCCTCTTCTTATAGTGTGGTTTTTACCAAGAACTTTGTGAAGCTTAATTTTAGTTTTTCTTTTTTGTTGTTTATTTTAATTAGTTGGTGGTTTCTAGGCGTTGTGGGGAATTTGTAGGAGACAACAGAAGAAGTTACCTCCTGCATTGCATTCATAGCCAGCATTTCTGATAGGGAAAGGCGGTAAATAATTCCATGTGAGATGATGCAATTTTTCAGGAACTATACAAACGAAGCAGTTTCACAGAGTGTCCTAGAAGGAAAGAGGCAAGGTCGGGGTGTAGGTAGAATGTTGGGCAATGAGGATGTTGATATGACTTCTAGTGAAAGAGAATTGGATATGAACACAGATGTGCAATATGAAAGTGAACCGGATGATGTGGTTAGGTTGCAAGGTAATGTAGCTGCCGACCATGATGCTGGTGTGAATAATTCAGAGCTGCAGCCTTCTGGAAGGAAAAATGTGGCTGGAAAATGGGGTTCCAGTTTTTGGAAGGACTGCCAACCCATGGGTAATCCTGGGGCATCCGATTCTGGACAGGATTCCAAATCAGAGGGTAGAAATGCAGAAGGGTCAGAAGATAATGAATCAAATGGAAGGGATGATAGATTAGATTCAGAAGATGAAGAGGGGCAAAAAGAAGCGGGTAAGGGGGGGAAAGGCCATTCTGATGTCCCTGCAGATGAGATGTTGTCTGATGAATACTATGAGCAGGATGGGGAGGATCAAAGTGACTCGGTGCATTATAGGGGGTTCAGCCAGTCTGTTGATTTGAGTTCTAGGCTGCAAAAAAAGCCGGTTCCTATCAAGATTAATGTCTCCAGGAGGTCAAGAGGTTTGCACAATAGTGAAGGTTATGATGACAATAATAATGATGGCGATGCTGATTATGAGGAAGAAGAAGTTGGTAATTTCTTTGTTATTGTTGCACTTTCTGATTTGTTTTAATACCATTTCCACTAGAATAAGTGGTGAGATGCATGAATATCTTGTAGTAATTGGCAATTTCTTTTGCTGTTTGATGTTGGATCTATTTTCTTTTTGCTTGCAGAAGATGATCCTGATGATGTGGACTTTGACCCTGATTATGGCATCGCCAGTGGGCACACAGGGGACAAGGTTATTACCTTTGCACTTACATATCTGTTATTTGACGCATGGTTCACTGCCTTTGTATTTTGCACAGCATGTGGATTTATCACAAAGCTTATTGGCCGATTGTCATGATTTTATAGTGCAATCTACTGCTTTAAGTCCAATGTATCATTCCTTGACTTGTTTTGTCTTTACATTCTTCCATTAGTTTATTGCCTAATTTATATAATATGGCACACTTACATTTTTGTGCATACAAGAGAACTCTGTAGATTCAGATTATATTGTTTGCATACCAATATTTTATACCAATGCTTTTTACCATGATAAAGTGCTTTTTACTGAAATCAGGATAAAGACTGGGAGGGTGAAGATTCAGATGAAGATAATAACAGTGATGATTTGGTCATCTCAGATGGTGATGACGACGACGGTTCTTATTACACAAAGAAACCTAAGAGTAGGCAACATGTTAAAGGTGGGCGGAATACAAAATCTGCCAAAGAGAACAAGTCATTGCATGCTTCTGGACGACAAAAGAGAGGGAAACCATCATTTGAAGAAGATGAGTATTCAGCAGAGGATTCTGACAGTGATAGTGATGCTGTTTCAAAGAACATGACCAAGAGAGGTGCACATCTTCGTAAATCTAATGCCCGGTCGACTATGTCAACAAGCATTGGTGGAAGAAACAATGAGGTTCGAACTTCTAGCAGGTCGGTTCGTAAGGTGTCATACGTTGAAAGTGATGAAAGCGAAGAAATTGATGAAGGGAAAAAGAAGAAGGCCCAAAAGGTGCAGTCTACTATACTATATTTTACCACAAACCTAACTGGCTTTATTGTTTTATCCGCATGAAAAAATGTTATGATCTAGCCAGTTTGGTTAGAAATTATCATCTTACAGATCAGGGCATGTTTGTATGATGTTCTTTTTTAAATTTGACTTCTATCTTTCTTTTCTTCAAGTTTTTAAAACTGAAGGTGCATGAGTTTTTGCAATGAAAGTGAAAGTAAATTGGTCTTGTGCCCAAAATAATCAGGGTTGTTGTTCTCAACTCCATATTTTTTTTGCATGCTCATGCACATGTTTGTTTGTTTCACTATGTCAGGACTCTCTTTTTCCCCAGCCTAGCTGGTAAGCTGGGTTTTGCAACGTGTATGATTTATGCTCTCTAGGGGAAATTTACACTGGGATATTCTTGTAGAATCCATGCATTTCCATGTTTAGCTGAATTTTTGATATTTTAATTTTTTTGTCCAAAATCCTGTCAATGAGGTCATATCAGTCCTTGTGGTGTGTGGTTGGAGGATTCTAGGTAGGTCTCAAAAATTATTATTATTGTTATTATTTTTTTGTGGCAGAGGTGAATAATGACTGGAAATCATTGGAACTAGAATTCCTAATCTTCTTGTTCTTATTTTGTATGTAATTGTACTTAAAAGATTATTTTATCCTAACATTGTTCTTGTTTTTGCAATTGTGGTTGTACTTTGGATTTTATTACACTAGTCTTCACAGGCTTCAGTGTTTTAATGGATCCTCTCATCACTATGTCTGCTCTTATTACATTTCCTTATTTTTGTCTTCCCCAAAATAGGAAGAAGTTGAAGAAGAAGATGGTGACTCCATTGAAAGGGTACTGTGGCATCAGCCAAGGGGCATGGCTGAAGATGCAATGAGGAACAATAGATCAACAGCACCTATTCTCTTAAGCCACCTGTTTGATTCTGCTCCTGATTGGAAAGAAATGGAGTTCTTGATAAAGTGGAAAGGCCAGTCACATTTGCACTGCCAATGGAAATCATTCTCTGAATTACAAAATGTATGATTGCTGTATTTCTTATGCTTATGCATGCAATTTAAGCTCTATTTTTTAGATGCATTTTTTATTGCTATAATTCTGTTCCTTATGCTTGCAATTTAAGCTCTAATTTTAGATGCATTTTTTGGTTTTGATTTACTGTGCTTTGATTTTTTTTTATCTGCTGTTTACGTTGCCTGATTTTCTGCCTTTTTTTTGTGTCACCAGCTGAGTGGTTTTAAGAAGGTACTGAACTACACTAAAAAAGTGATGGAAGATGTGAGGTACAGGAGAAAATTTACACGTGAGGAGGTATAACTTTTCTTTTCATAATAGTATGTGAGAAGAAGAGGGAGAAATGCTGGGATGTGCATGGTTAGATATGATAAAAAAAACTCTTGATGAGTTTACTTTCTTACCTGCTGTGGATGTGAGATATTTGTATAGAGATACACAAACATTGTTTCTACAACAATGAAATAGCTTCATATGTTGTACTAGTTTATTATTTACAAGGACCCAGAATGAATAGGTGATATAATTGGAATTTAGTTGTCTTGCAAGTCAGATGTTTATTTTTCCCAGATGTTAGTCCAACTTGGTGTGTTGATACTTAGATACTTGTAATTATAGAAATGCACAAATGCTTGTCTTTTCAACATTATATTCCCCAATCCAAATTATCTTTCTGGTTTTACATGGTTTACTTAAATACAAATTAAATTTGCCCGACAAATTGTTTATTTGGGATAATGTTTGGTTTTCATCTATCAGATCGAGGTGAATGATGTGAGCAAGGAAATGGATTTGGATCTAATCAAGCAAAATAGTCAGGTTTATCTTTTTAGCATTACTTTATTGTGGCCTTTTTTCTCCTCTTTTTTATAATCTTACACTGTTTTTAAAATCTTTTTCACTCCAATTCTTGTTTATATGTTTTTGTAGGTGGAGAGAATTATTGCTGATCGAATCACTAAAGATAGCTCCGGAAATATTGTGCCAGAGTATTTAGTCAAGTGGCAAGGACTCTCTTATGCTGAAGCTACTTGGTATTCTAAACTATACTGTCTTATTATTTATGAGTGGTACTTCTGAAAATCTTATATACCTTTTTTATGCATAATTACATCATAGATGTGGTCTTTTTTGCCTGGGTTATGGGGTTCAACACCATGCTTGTGAAATTAGCTTCTTGACTATCCACTGATGAAGTAGTGATGTATGAGTAGGTGTTTGTGATAGTTGCTCTGACATTTAATAGTTAATGATGTGTGGTACAGGGAAAAGGATGTAGACATTTCTTTTGCACAAGATGCTATTGATGAGTACAAGGTTTGGTGTAAACAAATTGTGTTTTTGGTCTTGATTTTTACAAGAAATTTTTGCCCTGGCAATTTACATGCAGAGATCTTTTTTATTCATCATTTCTTTTGCAGGCACGTGAGGCTGCAATTGCTGTACAGGGGAAAATGGTGGATCTACAGCGTAAGAAAGGAAAAGGTCTGTTACTTGGTTTTGCTGCAATTTTTTTGGGCCTTTGTTTTGGTTGAAAAGCTGGATAATTATGACATGTAATATGTGTGGTATTATAATCTAAAATGTTGAAGTTTTCTGTTCAGAAAATTGAGGGCTGTTCTCACTTCGCTGCTTCATGTCATTGTCCTACTAGCAATTTGTATTCTGTTTTATTTTTTCATGGTTGCATCATCTATTTTCTAATTTTTTTTTGCCTTTTCTAATAGTCAAATATCCTTTCGTTTTCTTTCAATTTCGGGTTCCTATTTTTGCTAGGATAGCTCCTTATTTCGATTAAAAAACTTGCACATTTTTTCTATTTCTTCTTTATTGTATCATGAGTGAAACCAGCTGTACTCGTCATTACTCATGTTCCTTGCATGTTATTTTAGTGCGGCACATTGCAAATATTTAAATGAGTGAGCATTTTGTTTTCCCTTTTTCTTAGCAAGTTTAAGGAAGCTTGAAGAACAGCCTGAATGGTTGAGAGGAGGAAAGCTTCGTGATTACCAGCTCGAGGGTTTGAATTTTCTAGTTAACAGGTGTGGTTATCATTTGCTTGAAGGGAAAATTGTTGATTAACTTGAAACATAATGATATTATTAAATTTCCTAATTAGTCTCTTGCATTCACAGTTGGAGAAACGATACAAATGTTATTTTAGCTGATGAAATGGGTCTTGGAAAAACGGTCCAGTCAGTTTCCATGCTCGGATTTTTGCAGGTAAAGCTTTCTGCTTTTCTTTTTTCAGTCAACCTTGTAGTTTTATATCATGTTCATTTGTCATGTTATGGAAATTTCATATTTTTTCCATTTGCAGAATGGGCAGCAGATCTCTGGGCCTTTTCTTGTTGTTGTACCTTTATCCACTTTGTCTAACTGGGCTAAAGAATTTAGAAAGTGGCTTCCCAATATGAATGTTATAGTATATGTTGGTACACGTGCTAGTCGAGAGGTTAGTCATATTTTCTTGTCTTTGAGGTAAATGTATTTAGTTTAATTGGATGTTAATGTTGGCATTCAATCTTTAATTTCTTTCTGCAATATAAATTATATTTCTGGATCTTAAAATCATAAGATTTGTTTAAGTTATTGTTATATCACTATCACTATTATTTGTTATTTATCATGTGACATTCTATCAATTATAAGCACTTGGAAGGTGCAAAGATTGTACAAACTGCTGGTTTTATCTTGTCAGTGCTGGTAAATGAGAACCATAATAGTTCGACCATAGAGTTCCAGAAGTCATAAAAAAAATTAATCTAAAAGTTACATTAATTTCTTGGTTTCTTGTCAGTGTCATGCCCATATACTTTTAGGGCCACTTATCTAGGAATCAATCAAGGATATTGGGATGCTTTATCATTTTGATCCAGATCATCTTCCTTTTTGCTTTTTAGAAATATTTCATATTCTGGAGCTCTGTTCTGTGTAATTTCTTTGTTCTAATGGTGTATTCTTCTTTTATCCAAAAATAAAAAAGAAATTGTTGCTTATCAAGTGGTCCATGTTATTAAAGCTCAAGTTTCCAAAATCTCTTGATCCGGGGAAGGTGTGAGATAGCTGAAAGCTCAAAAGCTCTGATTTAGTTGTCATTGTGACAACTGTATATGCATGCCCCTAGCCTTTTTTTCCCCCTTGAGAAGCGCTGATGGGTGACCATACTCTGTCAGTTGTGGGGTGGGGGGAATTTTTGATGTCTTCGTTAATATAGGTGCAATCCATGCTGGAAGCCATGGCCTCATGATCTGGTTTATTACCATGACGCAAACATTGTCTTCCATGACCTAAGAAAATCACGCACCAGTAGCATTCTCTGGCACCAGTGCATGATGCCTCAATAGTTGATTAGTTTGGGTCTGTGTAACTCTCATACTGTCATGTGACAGGGCTTTTGGATTTTTCTCCTTTGTTTCCTTCTGAGACTTGGGGTTTGTTATCCACTGGTATGGTCAAAACTCCAACCCGGAGTCTTAATGGCCTCATTCTTTTAACAAACCGGATGGTAGGGATAAAGACCCAGATAGAAAAGGATTTTGGTTTCTACTCCACCAATACTTGTTATGCTCTTTTATCTGATCCCAAGATGTTTTGTGGCTTGGTTCCAGGTCTGTCAGCAGCATGAATTTTACAATGATAAGAAAGTTGGGCGGCCTATAAAATTCAGTACTCTGCTGACCACATATGAAGTTGTTTTGAAGGATAAGGCAGTGCTTTCTAAGATCAAGTGGAATTATTTAATGGTCGATGAAGCTCATAGGTTAAAGAACAGTGAAGCGCAGTTGTACACAACTCTTTTGGTAGTGGCATTTCCCAAATAATTTTGTTCTGCATTTGTATGCATGCTGTGATTGTTTCTTTTGGTTGTTATTAGGATGAGTCATTTTTTTCCTCTACAGGAATTTAGCACCAAGAACAAGTTGCTAATTACTGGCACTCCATTACAGAACAGTGTGGAAGAGCTATGGTATTTATTTATTTTCTCAATTCCACAACTATAATTTCTGATAGTCAAACTTAAATTATTGTGTGCCAAATTCATGCCCAGATGTGACAACTATGAAGGCCTGTGAAGTTTAGGAAACTGCTTATAGCATAGATTTTTTTCATATAATCTTTATTTTACCACCTTTTGAGATGAGCTGCTCATGCATTCACATGTTCTATACATTTTTTTATTTGGTATTTTCTTTCATTTAACTCTCATTTTGGAACATTATTAAACATGCCCGAACCAAGCACCTTTTGTCTGGGAGGAACTGTTGATACTAATCATGATATTTTAATGTTGGTTAGATCTATTTTTGTGCATATTTTGCATTTGGAAATCTTTAGGAGGTGATTGATCTGTTGGTTCTGCTGATTGTTTACAATAGCTTGCAAACCAGCATTACACGAGAGCCATCTTCATTGCTTTGTTTTTTTCAATGAAAGTTCATTGTTGATTATTATTTTTTGTGACCTTTTCCTCTGAAGTGTTTCCTCCCTCAGTTGCTGCATATCTCTCTTGTTTGCTTGCACCGATTGATTTTTTGTTTTTTCTCATAATATGCTAGGGCTTTGCTTCATTTCCTTGATCCTGACAAGTTTAGGAGCAAGGATGATTTTATTCACAATTATAAGAATCTTAGCTCTTTTAATGAAATTGAGGTACAGTACGCTGTCATTTTTTCTCATCACCGTTGGCATGCACACACAAATTGTTCTTTGCATAAATGATTTTTCTTTTGTTTTTCTTTTTAGCTCGCTAATCTTCACATGGAATTGAGGCCTCACATTCTCAGAAGAGTCATCAAGGATGTGGAGAAATCCTTGCCTCCAAAAATAGAGCGTATTCTGAGGGTTGAAATGTCTCCTCTACAGAAACAGTGAGTGATGTTTTCAATTTGTGATAAAAGGACATTCTTCTGGATTGTTTGTTCACAACTTTTGTAATTTGTTGGGTTTGCATATGTTCAGATACTATAAATGGATTTTGGAACGTAACTTCCAGGACCTGAACAAAGGAGTTCGTGGGAATCAGGTTAGTATGTATGATGAAGTTATGGATATTATCCCTTAACTCTAGGCTTGGAAAGTAATTTTTACAGCTATTTGTGACATCACTGGAATTACAAGTCAAAGCATTCTTGATGATGCTCTATCTGTTGGGATTGAAAAAATGGCAGAGGCACTGCTTTCATGGATCAGAACTGACTGAAGTTATATGTCCCTTTGTATTGTGTTGAAAACTGAAAGTATCACTTTTATGTTTCCTTATGTTTTCAGGTCTCACTTCTGAATATTGTGGTAGAGTTGAAGAAATGCTGCAATCATCCTTTCCTATTTGAAAGTGCAGATCATGGTTATGGCGGGGACATCAGTACTAATGATAGCAGTAAACTGGAGAGGATTATCTTAAGCAGTGGAAAGCTAGTTATACTTGACAAACTACTTGTCAGATTGCACAAGACAAAACATCGTGTCCTGATTTTTTCCCAGGTTTTTTTCAAAAGCGTTTTTTTTTGTTATGCCCCTTGGACAGACATATTTTCTGACTGTATGTTGTTTAGGTATGCCTTCTAACTATAAATGATATTATGATCTCTTTCATTTTGGGTCAACCTCTCATTTAAATGTGGATAAGCTGATTAATTATCCGGAGGGTAAACAATGGTCGCTTCAACATTTCTTATTTTATTGGTACACAATTTACAATTTTAAAATTTAATGAAACTTATTTTCTTGACAAACAGCATGTTCAATATCAGGCATTTTCTTGATATTCGTGTTTTATTGTCTTTAGTTAAATTTGGATAAATTGGTATAGCAGGGAACAAATATTGCATATGGACATCAGCCTTTGTTTAGTAGATAAATTGTTTGGGCATTTGCCAGGTACCAGGTCTGTCTACTTGGGAACTGCTTATACTCACCTTCCTTGACACATCTTCTTTTCCACTCGTAAAATTCCATTCTCTCACAAATCAAGACAAGTACCAAGTTCTAGCCTGAAATGACACGTAGCTGAAGTTTTTGCAGTGGGTTGTGATGATAATTTTATGTGTGTTACGATGATTATTGTGTCAAATTGAGTTTAATCATGTAAATATCCATTATAGAAACATTGTCTTGGATGCATTATTTGAACTAATTTATTTCAACTTAATTGGTACATAGACATGAAGTGACTAATGAATTGTGGTATTAACCAACTGCTGCAGATGGTTAGAATGTTGGATATACTGTCTCAGTACATGTCACTCAGAGGGTTCCAGTTTCAAAGGCTTGATGGTAGCACGAAGGCTGAGTTGCGTCAGCAGGCAATGGACCATTTCAATGCACCTGGCAGTGATGATTTCTGCTTCCTTCTTTCAACTCGGGCTGGTGGGTTAGGCATCAATCTTGCAACTGCTGACACAGTTATAATATTTGATTCAGACTGGAATCCTCAGAATGACCTGCAGGTTGGAGCACAACAAAAACCTTTTTCCTTCATGTCTTCCTGTTGAATTATTTAGAGGAAACATACGTTGCTTAACTTAATCATTTGATGATGTATCAGGCAATGAGTAGAGCTCATAGGATTGGGCAGCAAGAAGTTGTTAACATCTATAGATTTGTGACAAGCAAAAGCGTTGAGGAAGATATCCTAGAGAGAGCTAAGAAAAAGATGGTAGTTTTGTGAAGCTGATGTCTATTAGTGCTTTTCATTTCTTTCATCCCAACAGTCATTATTTGCACAGACATCCAAAAACAATAGTCATTTAAAATTTTGACACTCTGTGATGCTGTCTAATAATATGTAACTTGGTTATTTTACTTGTCTTTTGTGCTGCATGTGTTCTTTACAGGTTCTTGACCATTTGGTGATCCAAAAACTGAACGCAGAGGGTAGATTGGAAAAGAAAGAAGCAAAAAAAGGGAGTTATTTTGACAAAGTAAGAACACAATCAAACCATAGTTGTGTCCATGTTTTTTGGGTACTAGCCTATATTTCTAAGCATAAATATGGGTATTGAACTGTAGGTTGAGTTCTTCTTTTTGTGATTTTTGTGACAATTCTAAAATTCTGCTATTTGCTGCTGTATTATCATCCCTTAGAACTATTGCACATAAATTTTTTTCCACCTTGTTTGATTGCAGAATGAGCTCTCAGCAATTTTAAGATTTGGGGCCGAGGAACTTTTTAAAGAGGACAATGATGAAGAAAGGAAGAAAAGACTCTTGAGCATGGATATTGATGAAATTCTTGAACGAGCAGAGAAAGTTGAAGAGAAGGAAGCTGGAGGAGAGGATGGGAATGAATTGTTGGGTGCTTTTAAGGTAAGTAAATAATTGTTATTTTCACTGTTAGAATGCTGCCGCCTGCCTATTTATGTACTTTCTCTATTTGATTATATCCAGGCCGCAGCCACATTTCCTTTGGGGTAGTTTTAAGAGTGTAAAAAGTGGGTAAAATTATAGCTAAAAATTGTATCATGCACAACATCAAATTGATTTTGAATTAAATTGAACTTAACTGAGTATTGTGCATCACGGGTCCAATACCTGGATGTACGGGAGAGAAATATTGGTTATAAGTTCGATGAAGAGAGGAAATGCTGAAGAGGAAAAATTTCCTCGCTTGAATTGTTGGGTGCTTTTAAGGTAAGAAAATTTTGGTTGCCCATTCATCCTTTTTGTGAGTGCGGTAACTTCTGCTTTTAGGTGTTTTTTAAATGTGCATTTGCTTTGAAACAAATATCAAATTGATGTTTTTTTAGTGTTTTTTGGTGATATGTGCTGAAAAAAAAATCTGAAAAAAAATCATTTTGATACCTTTTCAAGTGAAAACACTTTTAAAAAATACCCCGCACCACAATACCAAACATGCACCAAAGCAAGCACAACCTCAATTGTGTATGGAGACATTTTTTTTGGTGGATGTGGAGGTGGGTGGTTGCTGGTTTGCATAGGGATGCATTGTCATATTTATTGATGCCCTTACAATTAAGTTTGCTGATTGATTTAATTTTTGGATTTTATTCAGGTTGCAAATTTTTGTAGTGCTGAAGATGATGGGAGTTTCTGGAGTCGATGGATAAAACCAGATGCTGTAACTGAGGCTGAAGTATGCATCTCTTTTGCTGAATTTGATTTAAGATTTTATAGATTTGACCACTTAACATGTTTTTTTTTTTAATATGACTAGTGAATTTCAGTTCAATTCTTTTGCAATTATCACAGCTTTTATTTGAGTAATATTTTTTTTTCAGGAAGCTTTAGCTCCTCGGGCTGCAAGAAATATTAAGAGTTACAAGGAGGATAATCAACCTGAGAGAAGTAACAAACGGAAAAAGAAAGGTTTGGAAGCATCAGAACCACAGGAGAGAGTGCAGAAGCGTCGCAAAGCAGATTATTCTACCCCACTAGCATCAATGATTGAGGGAGCATCTGCTCAAGTAAGAGAATGGTCTCATGGGAATCTGCCTAAGAGAGATGCTTTACGTTTTTCTCGTGCGGTATGGCTCTAATTTATCTTTTGAATTTCTGAGATTGTTAAAAGTGAAAACAAATCCTTGTTTTAGACAGTCTAGAGCCTCGTATACCTACATTTTCTGTTATTGGATTTGTCAAGTAATAACCAATGTTTTCAGATTCCTTAACTAGTTTTTCAATTTAATTTGTACTATAATCAGCAAATTCATCCTCTGTAGAAAGTTTCAGCCTTCTTACTTTCTTATCATGTTGGGATTGGTTTTTAACCCTCATTTCTTTCTTATTATTTGTTGGTGATTTTCTTCCCCAACCCCCCCCCCCCCCCCCCCCCCCTCTCCTCTGCTATTGTCATCCTAATGGAAAACTTGCTGAAATGCGAGAACTGGGCAGGCTTGGAGTGCTTCTGCCATCTTCGAAGTTTATGAGACAGCTCTTTTTTCTTGTCTTTTTTTATTCATTTTAATTAACAGTTGTAGCTTCTGGCCTTTCCTTCTTAAAGCTTGGATTCTCTCTCTTTTCTTATCATTTTGAATTAGGTGATGAAGTTCGGGAACTTGAACCAAATAGACTTGATAGTTGAGGAGGTTGGTGGAACAGTGGCAGCGGCCCCCCCTGAAGAACAGATAGAGCTTTTTGATGCTTTGGTTGAAGGTTGTAGAGAAGCAGTTGAAGTTGGAAATCTGGACCCGAAGGTTGGTTTTCTGACAATGCACACTGTTTTTTGGGGCTGCATCTTGTCTGTATGTGGTTGAATACCATAATAAGTCTCTGATACAACAATTTCAAATGGGATTTACTTTAGGGCCCTTTGTTGGATTTTTTTGGTGCCGCTGTGAAGGCAAATGATCTATTGAGCCGTGTGCAAGTACTTCAGCTGCTAGCAAAGCGAATTAGCCGTTATGAAAATCCCATTGCACAATTTCGAGTTTTGACGGACCTGAAGCCTTCAAACTGGTCTAAGGGATGTGGCTGGAATCAGAGTATGTGTTTCCTGTTTTTTGTATTAATTTCTTAGAGGATAATGATATATTTGTTTCTTTTAGCTGATTGATTATGGTATTTCCTTAGTTGATGATGCGAGGTTGCTTCTGGGAATACACTTTCATGGATTTGGCAATTGGGAGAAGATACGGTTAGATGAAAGGCTTGGCCTTTCGAAGAAGATTGCTCCTGCAGAACTCCAGCATCATGAGACCTTTCTACCACGTGCTCCAAATTTGAAGGAACGTGCTAATGCACTCCTGGAGATGGTAAGCTATGATTCAGAAAGCAGGAAAGCCCAAAATTGTAATGCAGGGCTTTCTTTATGCCCTCATCCTGTTTCTTGCAGTCAGCCTTGCAAAGCTATGTTTCCATTATGCTTTTATGCTATGTTCGATTGTGAAACTTGAGGTTACCATTCAAGCAATTGCTACAGCAGACACGAGTATATTCATCTAGCTAGCTTCATAGTTCCACAGACAGTTGTGCAAGCTCAAGTCTTGAAATTCACAGCCAACCTCACAATACTTATATAATATGTTTATTTTTAAACTTCTGGTTACCATTTAAAAATTGCCAGAGCATGAGTAAATTAATTGAGCAAGCTACCCAGTTGACAGACAAAAGTGTGCAGGCACAAGAATTGAAGTTTCATCATCTGCTGCTTATAATATGCTTGTCTAAATATGGAAGTAATTCTATAAGTGCTTCCCTGGTTTTTAATTGTTCATTACAGTTCTATTGCACATCTAATTACAAAGTGCAGTGGATTTTATGTTCTGATACCTTTCTTTTTCAATCAGGAACTTGCAGCTGTTGGTGGAAAGAATGCAAATGCTAAGGGTGGTCGGAAGCCCTCCAAGAAGGAGAGAGAGAATGTTTTGAACTTCACTGCAGCTCGGGGCAGGGACAAGAAAGTGAAGCCTGGGTCTGTAATGGTGAGTGTACAAACAAACAAGAACAGGCCTCAGAGACCCCAGAGAGTTGAACAGTTAGCAAAAGAGGAGGGTGAGATGTCAGACAATGAGGAATTATGTGAGCAGTTCAAGGAAGTAAAATGGATGGAATGGTGTGAAGAAGTCATGTTTGATGAAATTAAAACCCTGAAACGTCTTAGCAAGTTGCAGACTACCAGTGCTGACCTTCCGAAGGAAAAGGTACAACATCTTTTGTTCTGACAGTCCATTGCCTAGCAATTTTTATTTTTGTATGCTAGAACTTTATGTTCAACCTTATCTTGCAGGTGCTTTCAAAAATAAGGAATTATTTACAGCTTATTGGACGGAGAATAGACCAAATTGTCTTCGAATACGAGGCAGAGCTTTATAAACAAGATAGTATGTGTTTCTACATCCTGCACATATTCAATTACTTTTGGTGCTCTGCCACTTATTTTCTTTTAAATCAATGTCTTCTCAGGAATGACTATGCGATTATGGAAGTATGTTTCAACTTTTTCAAATTTATCTGGTGAGAGACTTCGTCAGATTTATTCGAAACTTAAACAAGAGCAAGAGGAAGATGCAGGGGTTGGACCATCTCATGCCAATGGTGCTGCATATGGTTCTGTTGACAAAGATGGTGATTCCAACAATTTTCCACCCCTTTCTCGTAATTTTGAGAGGCAAAGAGGGTATAAAAATGCATCAGCCTATCCAATGTCAGAACCAACAAACAGAGGTCACGATGCTGGGAAATTTGAAGCATGGAAACGACGCAGAAGAGCTGAAGCTGATGTTCAACCCCAATTTCAGCCCCCCTTACAAAGACCTATTAGTAATGGTACCCGTTTATCTGACCCTAATTCGTTGGGGATTCTTGGGGCTGGACCAGCTGATAATAGGCCTTTTATTGAGAGACCTTTTCGAGCACGTCAAACTGGTTTTACTCCAAAACAAAATTTCACTTCAGGTATAAAGTAGGCTTAGTGGAAGGAGAGCAACTGGTTAAAAACGCTTCAGCCTGTATGTTTCCCCTAGTCGGTTACTTCTTGAGTCATTGGCTATACTGTGGAATTCTTTTCAAACATCACGGTAAGAAGGTGCCAATTCCTATTTGGTTTCTTTCTGGCTTAACTGAATATCCTTTGGATGAGGAATCTGCATAATTGTACAGAAGGCAAGCCGAGGGAATGACCAAAATGACATGAGCAAGATGTATGGGGTCGTGCTACAATTTTTTTTTTGTTAGGAAATGAGTAAGTAATTTGTTTTACGAATATAGTGAAAGAGTTAGGGAAAGAAATATTAAAATCTCATTCAATTTGAAATATACATAAATGAGCGGAACATCTTCATGCGCCTTTAGAGAAGTGTACATTATCATTTTTGCATAATTTTCCTTCTGTTTTATCTTTAATAATTTCAGTTTTTTAATATTATGAACCTTGTGTTAGTCTTGTCTGACACTAATAAAACTTATAATTGTGTTGATAGTTGTGTTCTGTTTTTGGCATTTTGTTAGATCTTAGCTTCGCTTCTGACGTGGTATTATTATTGTCTGTTTTTAAACTGATTCAGCTCTACTATACACATGACAGTAGTGTTAGATGATGCCTTTTTTTTTTTTGGTTCTTTCCTTTTCATTTTGCTTTCTGCTATATGACGCTGCAAGTTATTTTTCAGTCTATATGAAGTGCTGGGATGTATACGTGCCCTCACCTTTATAATGCAGAAAAATGAAATAGCCTTGGCCATGGATCGGAGGTGAAAACTGGAAAGCTGCTGTTATCACCTATGAATGTAGGTGGTCTCTAAGAGACTACCCAAAAGCTGTAGACAGATATGTGAGGTACTGTTATGACCTCGCTTTCCTGTCATCCTTGTGGAGTTGTGTTGACCGATGCTATTTGTTATCAACTAGGCTAGTTTTAACCGCTGGGATTAGAATTGTGGAATGTTGGTATCTGCAAACTTGAAATTGAGATTTTCCTCTGTACTAGCTACTACGTCTTGATAATGCAAATAGCTATTTGTCGATTAAGTGGTCCGCCCTTCCATATCGTTGATGCTACTTTTTCCAAGGATTTCAGATGTTGAAAGGCTACGGGTTCACGTGCTCCTGTATATTAAACCCTAGTCTGTGTCTATTTTTTTCAGAAGCTGTTCTGCATGTCCATTCAATTGCTTGTAGAGTCTGTCCAGCGCAATGCTCTGTTGTCCCTCTTCTTCTTCCCGCATGCACGCGGACAAACCTTTTAATTGAAAGTATGGATGCTAGCTTGTTTACAGAGGTCCATTAATCTCCCATCAGAACGAATAATTTTGGTAATCTAATATCATTAATCATCTAGCTATTAATCGTTTGTACCAGATAATCTGCCTCCTGCTAGCTGGGGCACGGGATGAGTCACGGTAACTTGTCAGAAGAGTTTTCTCATGTTTGGAGGACAACTAGGACAGCTGTAATTCCTGAAGATTATATATTGCCGGATGTTTTTGTTTTCCTGAAGTAACTCAATCTCACTTGTATGGTTAGAAATTTGTGCAAGACATGAGGGCAAAATTACACCACCGTATCATATCGTTCACGAGAGGCCAAATAAGGGAAGTCATCTCCAGAAAAGAAATAGCAGCCCCACAAAGTCCAACCCACCAAAAAACTCAAGGCAGGAACAAAAGGAACAAGATTGAAGGGTGCTGTGTGGTCATAAACACCACAGGAGAGGTGTGGTTGATGGCCCTTTATCACTTTATCTTTCACATTGCTTTCTCAACCTCATACCACCTTCTTCCAAAAACCATGCATATAGTGCCAAAAATATGGTTATCACTTCGAATCTTTGAAAAAAATAGATGAACAATTAGTTTTGCTCGGCAAAATAGATAGGGAAGTACTATTCTTCTAACAACCCTGATATTTTACAATCTGTTTTGTGCCCACCAGTTGAAGAAATAATCTTCCCTTATGCCCTAATCACAACAAGACAGCAAAAACTGCTACTACTTAAAGAAGTAATTAAACGAGATCTTAGGAGCAACAAGCTAGAGTAAATGACAAGATGATGATGACTGGATGTGATTTCTAGTATATCATGTTCGAAAGAGAAGACGAGGACTCGCTTGAATGGAAATTAGTCCATCTCGATTTTCTTTTTCCAAGCTTTTTATAATTCAATGGTGACAATATTAAGGCTCTAACTTGAAGCTTTACTATCCCTATTGAAATTAAGAACGAGAGGATTTAAACTATGACTATACATGATATTCTGGTTCTCGTATGAACTTGAAAAGGGTTCTTAAATACAGAACATTGTTTAATTTCATTTAACATTTAATGCCAAGTATTTCACTTGGCCAAATACTTCAAAGGCAGAAGAAAAGGATAGTAAAATAGAGGGATACCGATGCAAATAAGGGAAAGAAAAACCCTAAACTAGAAAATATGCAGTGCTCGTGGAGATTCAATGCAGGCCAACATGTCAAGTCATTCTTAGCCGCGGGATTCCAATAGGTTCACTCTTATCTGCCAACTCAGTGAAAAGATGAGCCCGCATGGGACAATGATTGGCTCTCCCGCCCTCTTATTAAACTGAATCCTTCCTTGGCATCTTACTAAAGGCACTCGTCCCCTCCACACTCTGCCAAGGAAAAAGAACAAAGAAAAGAGGCAAAGACACGTTTCTCTACTAGCTTTTGATCAAAAGTCACCATAATCAGGCATGTAATCCCTGAAAGCAGTGCACTCTCCTGTTATTCTCATCCTTTTGTGCCTATGTTTTTGTGTATATCTGTTGCATATATCATCATATCTTTTATATTTCTGTTCTTAGCTTAGCAGAGGTATGGTTTTGTTTTGACTGCTCGTGAGTTACACTAAATTTAGACACTGACGCAAGCCACACAACCACACAAATACACCTACTATTTTACTGCTTCCAATCATGTTTTAGTTCCTCTACTTCCACTGCAAAAAAGAAAAAAAAAAGTTTTTTTTCTTTAAGAGGTTGAAAGCTGATTGAGTAAAATATTGGCATGATATATTTTCATTAATTCTTATAATATGTGATAGCATGAACGTGTTGATAGAAATTTGATCATTAAGCACGCAGCATGCTTTATATTTCCATGTGCAATGAACTTCTTAGAAAAAAGAAACGCTTGATTAAGACATGATGTGCTGATGCACTCTCCATTTGAAGAAAAACTCAATTTGTATTGGAAGTAGAAGAACTAGAGGTAGATACAAGATGTAGTTCAGACCATGTTGTGTTTCAAATTTATGTAGTGTCGATTTTTTAATGATTTTTTTTTTTATATATATATATATATAAGCAACCTATAAGAAGTAGACAATGATATGCCAAGGAGTCATCCGTGTGGTTTAACTTGAAAAATCTACTTAATCGTCTCAAATTTAAATTGTAGGATCCCTGGCTGGAAATTTAGGGAATTAGGATACGGTTATTTTGCTATTATTTGTCTAGATATATTGAATGTCTTCAATGGAGTTAAAATCAGACCATCATGAATGAACTTGCCTATTTTGAAGTCAACAGCACTGCATGAATTGTCCAAATGAAACTGCCTAGTCTAAAATTTTAGCTCATTGACACAAAAATAGTTTGTTGGTGATTTTCCATAGGGGGGAAGATGGACTACTTTTATGGACCAGGAAGGAATCATCTGTTTGTTCCAGGGCCGGTTAATATTCCTGAATCAGTCCTGAGGGCAATGAACAGGAACAATGAGGATTACCGTTCTCCAGCAGTTCCAGCAATGACTAAAACTCTTCTTGAGGACGTGAAGAAGATTTTCAAGACAACCTCAGGAACTCCATTTATCATCCCAACCACAGGTACTTTCATCACGACCAAGACTTAAAAGTTGTAAAATGTTTGTAGTTAATCTGATGCACAAATCCAGCAAAATGCTTCAGAATCCCTGGATACTACCATGTCTTAATTTTACCTGGTTACAGTAAAAAAAAATTTTTGAAAGTGTTTGCTAACTTATGCCATCTTATTGAAGCAAAGAAATAACTGGCGATTATTTCTATGTTATTTAGCTAATCGTAGTTTGTGTTAGTTGACGTTACTATTTTGGTTCAGGCACTGGTGCATGGGAGAGTGCACTTACCAACACATTGTCTCCTGGCGATCGAACTGTATCTTTCCTGATAGGCCAATTCAGTTTGCTCTGGATTGATCAGCAAAAACGCCTTGGTTTCAATGTTGATGTTGTAGAGAGCGACTGGGGTCAAGGTGCCAACCTTGACATCCTGGCCTCAAAACTTGCGGAAGATACTGCGCATACCATTAAGGCTGTTTGCATTGTTCACAATGAGACAGCAACTGGAGTTACCAACAACTTGGCTAAAGTTAGAAAAATACTTGGTAAGTGTGTATGATTAACGCCTATCAGTGGCAAACCTTAGCTGCAATAATAAAGTGCCTCCTCGTATGAATCCCTGTGTATGTTAATATCCTTGATTGTTATATTGCTTGCTTAGATTTTTCTCAGGAGAAATCAAGGATCTTTTCCAACATAGAAAAGATAAAATTTGCGTTGATATCAATATATAATCCTGTAACTGTCGTTGGCATATTGTGTTTTTCTAAGTTCTGGATCATGAAAGCTACACCTGCATCAGATTCAGTTGCAAGGGGACCGACCGAGGCACCTATATATATAGAGAAAAATCCCCAACTACTCGAGAGTTTTGGGTTGATACTCGAAAGTGCCGTCCCACTTGTATTCTGATCTTCAAGCATGATGTAGGTTCCCCCGAAGCAAAATAGCACTTCTTACGGTGGGTATATTCTAACGCTTATTACGTTTGCTCCAGTGATGTTGCGTTTCTTCTACCTATCCCCTAATAAATGCATTAATAGAATGTAGATAATGCATTGTACTTGGGGTGATAAGTTCAACTACATATAGATCAAAACTGAATTGTGATCCTTGCTTAATATTGTCCATCTCGCTAGGGATGAGAAGCTTTTCATAGCACTTACAAAACAATAGAGTTCAAAATGCTCGAGTGAGGCATACTCCAGCGTGCTTTGTGCTGGAATTTTATGGGGTAGAGCTTATGCAGTGCAAGATACATGGAAAATATAGTATTCCTCACCCATATATTGAAAACGATAAATTCTAAACTTACTATTTATTTTGATTGTTATGCTTTATTTGACAAACAACATAAAGTCGTGTGTCAGCATTCAGCTTAATTTTCCCCTATTCTGGGGCTTTAGGACATGATAATTCAGTTCTTTCATCGTTTCATTTTAATCTCCATCACTTAATATCGATCAAATGTTTTTTTATGATTCAGATGACTACAGGCATCCAGCTCTCTTACTTGTTGATGGAGTGTCCTCCATTTGTGCTCTTGATTTCCGTATGGATGAATGGGGAGTAGATGTGGCTTTAACCGGCTCTCAAAAGGCTCTCTCTCTTCCTACCGGGATGGGTATCGTGTGTGCAAGCCCCAAAGCTCTTGAGGCATCTAAAACTGCCAAGTCGTTTAGAGTATTCTTTGACTGGAAGGACTATTTGAAGTTCTACAAGCTTGGAACATTTTGGCCATATACACCTTCCATCCAATTGTTGTATGGACTAAGAGAAGCACTGGACCTCCTTTTCCTGGAAGGACTCGACAATGTGATTGCAAGGCATGCTCGTCTCGGAAAAGCAACAAGGTTACTCCTTTCCTTTTCCTTTTTAATGTTTTCCTTTCAGTTAAGTTATCTAAATTATTGTTTCGTCGGACAGATGCTAAGTCATGACTCTTTCAATCTTAAAATGTAGGCTTGCTGTGGAGGCATGGGGTTTGAAGAACTGTACTCAGAAGGAGGAATGGTTCAGTGACACAGTGACTGCAGTTCTTGTTCCCCCATACATTGATAGTGCAGAAATTGTTAGGAGGGGATGGAAAAGATACAACTTAAGCTTAGGTTTGGGTCTCAACAAAGTAGCTGGCAAGGTTTTCAGAATAGGGCATCTTGGCAACCTGAACGAGGTAACCTTCATTTTTCCATATCAATTGGCATGTGCATTTAGTGATTCATTAAACATCGTTCAGACAACCATTTTATAAATAAATCCAAGAAGGATAGTTGAGTACATGAAGACACTGCCGGCAGTAGCAACAAATAATGCACAAAAAATAAATAATAAAACAAAAAACTGTCCTTCAAATTGTATTAGAGAATCATGAAACAATTTGCCTGTCATGAATGAGTTCATCAGTCATGCATCAAGGGAAAAAAGAATATGATCAACAGTAAGAGGTCAATGCATCTTGTTGCCTGTGGGAGCTTCAATTTGTTTCCTATCAGCCTTTTGAACTGGTAATTGTGGGCAGGGAGACTGCTTTGGAATGTTTAAAGACTCAGATTCTTAGAGTCATAATAGCATCTGAATGGTCTCGTGGGGTTCGGAGCTAAACTAAAGATATAAAAATCCTGTTACTGTTTTAACTTTAATGTTTGTCTGAATATTTTTTAAGTTCTGATAACAATATACTCGATTAAGTAGCTGTAGTTCAATAGAAAATGCAACCTTTTGCTTTTATATCTATGACATAGTAGCGGATAAATTGAATCTTAATTATCAGTCATGGTAAATTGTTAGTGTCAAGACAGTCATAACTCTGCCAAATGGATCCTGATTCCTGAATTAGGCCCTCATTCTCTTCTTATGCAACATGATCTGTCAAGCATTTTCATTAATATTTCCTTGCCTTGGCATTATGACTAGGAAAATATAACCCACCCCAAAAAGTCATTTTTATGGTTGCTCTGCCTCATTCCTTATCTGCATTTAATTTTTTTCTCAGTTGCAATTGTTGGGCTGCCTTGCCGGAGTGGAGATGATACTCAAGGATGTTGGTTACCCTGTAAAGTTGGGAAGTGGAGTAGCAGCTGCTTGTGCTTATCTGCAGAACAATACCCCTCTGATCGCTTCCAGGATTTGATTCACATACCATCAATGTGATTATTCTTTTTCTGCTATGCGCTTCCAGAAACTCTAAAATATGAATGTTTTCCTTCCCGTGCTTGTACTCATTGAGACTCCCAAGGTCTCTTTATGTAAATCTCTGCTCCTTACAGTATCATGTATCTGAAACATCAAATCAAATTCTAGTTTTCTTTTTTAGAGAATATTTGAACATTTAAAGTATTCTCTAGTAATTCATCAACAAGACAGGTACTTCTGATGCAGATAATAATTATACAAGTTCTCGTTGGAACTAAATTGTGCTACATATTTTGGTTATAAGAGCAATCACTGTATGCCAAATCATACCGATGAGACCTAGGACTTGTAGTGGTTGCGATGTTTGGAGTTCATGGATGCTGAGGAAACTATATGGAGAAATACTTATTTCACATGGCTGTAGTTTCTTGATTGACTTGTGCCTCTCAATTTTCCAAGTTAGTGTCGTGTTGTATTCTTCTTGACTTGTGCCTCTCAATCTGTTTTTCTTTACAGATACATAAATTATCTTGTTTTTACAAAACATAGCTTCAAATCCTACTGCTTATTGCTATATGAGAGTAAGAGGTTCATTTAATTTGATGTTTCTGAAATGTCTCTAACGTTTCTTAGAATCTCTGTAGCTCAACATTCTGTGGATCTTACATAAACGATTTTAGCTTAGGTTTCCCCAGGAATCAGTGACTAGAGATTTACTAATTTCGTGGCTTCTTGGAAGGACAGAGCAGGAAAAAAAGACTCTTTTTAAAAAAACATACTGGCGGGGGATTTCATCTGACTCTTTTTAAAAAAACATACTGGCGGGGTATTTCATCTGCAGAAGAAAAGGATATGGAACACTAAAATACATCAGAAAACAGCGGCTAATTGTCTCTCGTCATTAAAACCACATTCGTTAAACCCTGCTTAATCTAACAGGTTAACCTGATAAAGTTACAATCTTATCTAGTCAAGTTTTAAGAATGTGTTTGATGGTAGCTTCCATGTTCAGGTGATGCCACAAGTATCAATTATTCGGTAAATGATAAATCATTATTTACTGTTAATGAAACTTATCAGAATTTACAAGCGCCTCTGCATGCCATTGAAAGCAACTTCAAGCTGCTTGGATAGTGAAGAGTTTCACTCTTCCCTGTTCACGTAAATAATAGAGAGACTTTTCATTACTTCGGTCAGATTAAGCATGGATGAATTTCAAACTAACTCCCATCCAGTTAAAAAAATTATATTATTTTTATTTTTAATTATATTTTACTTAAAAAATTAGTATTTAACATTATTTAATAACATTATATAAATTACAAGGAGATCGCTTAATGATGTAACATTTACAGAATTTGATCTCAATTTCAATTTTATTCCCAATCATATTTTATTTGATATTGTTGCGTACTTACGAAACCAATGAAATTGTAGATAATTTAATAAAATAATAAAAAATATTTTATATTAAGTATTATTCATTTCATAATGTAATAACATTAGTAAAATCTATAATATTTACACTAAAAACCATCAATATTATTATATATCTTTTTTAGTTATTTTATAATCTCAATTTGAAAATCATTCTTATAACTAAACACATTAAACTATTTTTTGTTCAACCTCAATTTCAACCATATTTTTAACTAAATATATATTTTTTCAAACCAACCTCAACAAAAAATACTTTTTATAAAATAATTTTTTTCAAACCACAATAGAATAACTACCATAATACTAAACACACTCTTAAATTGAATTGGTTTTAAATTGATTAAAGGAGGAGAAAAAAAATTAAAATTATTTTGGACAAAAATTATGAGTTAATCCACTTATTCATAAAATGATTTTATAACTTAATCACTCAATATTTTTTTTTTAAAGTTGAATCCTGACCGGTTGTTCAACATCTAGGATTAAAACTTGAGAAGCTTAAGATAATATTTTATTCCTTAAAAAGTTTGAAAATTTTTATTTTTTTTATTTTTTGAAGATATTTAAAAATTCTAATTGGTAAATCGTCTTACAATTTAATTTATTTTAGTTAAATTATACTGAATTCACTTAAATTTTTTAAATATAGAATCAAATTTAACCAAATCATTTTTTATGAGAGTTTATTTGAAGGGATGTTGGAAAGTATAGCAAATTTATTTTTTTAAAATATGTTTATTTAAAAATATATTAAAATAATATTTTTATAATTTTTTAAAATTTATATTTAATATTAAAATGATTTGAAAATATATAAAAAATAATTTTAATGTTTTTTTTATTTATCAAATTTCATTTGATATGTAATCCCAAATGGGGCATGGAACTGAGTCGGACATCAACCATTTTTGGAGTTTTTTTTTCTAATTTTATTTGAGTTTTTAATAAACCATTTAGAAGGTAACCGAAGATAATACACTTAAAAGATGTATTGTGACCTAGTTATCCGGACTGAACGGCCCACTGGACCATTAGCCTAGCCCGCTTATCTGTGACAGGAGAGTAGAAGTAGAAAATAAACGTTAGGGTTGTAGCTTTTAAGGTGGTCGAAATTTAGGAAATTCTGAGATCTTTCATCAGAAGCCTGAGCTCTCGACAGCTAACAAAACAGCAAGTAACTTGGTGCAATCACTCCTGTATTTTCTTCTGCTTCAACTTTCTGTCTGCATTTGCAAAACCCACTTCTCTTGCCTTGCAATTTCTTGTTTTTCCTATCCTTTAGCTTCGTTAGTTTTCGCTTGTAAACTGTTTGTTCTGTTACTTGAGAGAGAACCTAAAGTGTTTGTTCTTTTCTTTTTTTGGGTTTAGTTTGATAGTAGAATTTGAGAAAGCATAGAATACAATGGATGGAAGATTAGCGAATGCATGGAGATTAACAGTGAACGAGAAGAAATTCATAGAGACTGCTTTGGTTTCAAACCTTAGAATTGATGGTCGCAATCCTCTTGAATATCGTAAAATTAGCATCAAGTTTGGCAGGCGAGTTGCTTGTTAGTATAATTTTTTCCTATACTTCTTTTGCTCTTCAGTTTATGTTTCATCTTTTAAGCTCTCCTTTTGGTTTTACCCATTTTACTGTATTGTTACGTCTGTTTTTTATTATAAAAAAGTTGATGTAGTTTTGTTTGAATGACGCATAGGAGCTGCAAGAGGAAAAGAATAGTGGGGTCTCTTTGACGAGTTGTTATCGTGTCATAATGGCTAGTGTCTTGCCATAGTTTGGTTTTATTTCATAAGATTGCAAAGTTCATAGCTGAAAATTATTATATTGGGTTTTGATTTTGATTGAATGTTATGTTGTTTATGGTGAATTTGCAGAGAAGATGGGTCATCGGAGGTGCATCTAGGACAAACTCATGTAATGGGTTTTGTGACTGGTCAATTAGTTCAACCTTATCAAGACCGACAGAATGAAGGGATGCTTTTGATTTTCACAGAGTTCTCTCCAATGGCTGATCCTTCATTTGAGCCAGGCCACCCTGGGGAATCTGCAGTGGAGTTGGGTCGAATAGTAGATCGTGGTCTAAGGTGATTAATCTCTTCACTTGTATTTGGTTGAAGAGAATTTCTCTTGTTTACTGGCTTGATGTTATTCTTTGTTGGCAGTTTTATCAAGAAATGTTTCCCTAAGAATATCATATCTGTTCAAGCTAGGTTTATATATGTGTTCACTTGCATTTTCATAATCATACATTTCTCATAAGGGATTACCATGGTGGTGCCTCCATACCAAGTGTCAGCGCTGCACATGAAACATATGTTAATCCTTCAGAAGAATACAAATGTTTTTATAAGATGGTTCAACTTCATTTGAATATTTAATTGACCTTTCAGGGAGAGCAGGGCTGTGGATACAGAATCTCTTTGTGTTCTTTCGGGAAAATTAGTGTGGGCCATTCGTATTGACCTTCATATCTTAGATAATGGGGGGTAAGCTATCATTTTTTTTATGTTAATTTTTTTAATTTTCATATCTTAGAAAAATTTCTCTCATTAAGTTCTGCAGATCTGTGCTTTATTTCTTCTTTTACTAATACCTAATAGTTATCTTATCTATCCTGCAAACAGAAATCTTGTTGATGCCGCCAATATTGCTGCTTTGGCCGCTCTCTTAACATTTCGAAGACCAGAATGCACTTTAGGTGGTGGTGATGGTCAGGAAGTAACAGTACATCCACCAGAGGTTGACTCATTTAATGCTTTTAAATATTCACTTGTAATGGAAGCTTGAATTTTTACCAAGGAAGCATTTTCTTAGTTTTGAGTTTTTACCGTTAAGAACCAACTTGGCCAGTAAAATGTACCCCTTATTGTACTTGTACTGTATCTGTCTCTGAAATGTTGGATAACTCTCTGAATCGATACTTCGGAAAATAGTAAAATAAATACCTGTTGAACTTATTTTGTTTATCATTTCACACTCAAGATCTTTTAATTTGACTACCCTACTTTGCCTAGCTATCATTCTGGTTGCCTTTATACACAAATACAGATGATCAGAGTGCATTCCAACCCCATACGCGTTCATGTATCAGATTGATCACGTAGTGTGGATTTGGAGTGAAAAATGGTTTCATCATAATGCATGCCTTCCAACCCCGTACGCTTTCATGTATCAGATTGATCACATAAGTGTGGTTTTGGAGTGAAAAATGGTTTCATCATAATGCATGAGATAGACTTCGTGAAGAATTTTTGTTTCTTCAGACAAGGTCATTTGATAAATTATATAGATTAGCAATGTGCATAAATATGCCGTGATTGTTAGAAAGCTTCGTGCCTTCTTGGTTATTGTGTCATCCCTTGGGTTTACAAGCAATAATTCATTTTGTTCCACGCAGGGTATCTAAGAGGTCTTAACAGAATGGTAATCCTAGAAACTGTGATTCTTCATGCTGTGCTGAACTAAAATTACTCTCTTAAAGTTTGGAGCTTAATGTCCACAAAGTTAAGTTTCCTATAATAGGGACTTGGAAGTACACAATGAAGATTGGAATGTGTCTTGTTTAGAATAAGGGCAATACCAGGGAATGCTTGCTAGAACTGTGTTCACCATCCTCATGCATTGCAGCTGTGTGTATTTCCTTCCATAGAAATAACCATTTCATTGGCTCAGTAGAAGTAATTGAAAGCTTTCATCTCTGATGTTGAGTGCAATTGTTCTCTTGAAAGTCAGGCTCAGGCATTGTATTTTAAATCAACTGTTTTCCTTCAGAATAAGAGTCTAATACAACACTCTTTAATAGGGTCTCTAGAAAGTCACAGAGAGAGGAACGCTTCATATCTCATAAGTGGCCATGTTTCCATGATCTGCATCTTGAACTTGTCCACATAACAAATGGACCAGTTACTCTGAACTGGATATTAAGAAGTCCTTGTTAGAAAGTCTGCAACTTTCTTTTTTCTTCTCCCAGTAAAGGTTGTAGGCTTTAATGATATTGTTGTGGCAGCAACATTTCAGATGTTTTATTGACTTTCATCATTTGCATTTTTCATATTGTTAAGTTGATTGTTATTCATTGCATTGTGACAGGAAAGAGAACCGCTTCCTTTGATAGTCCACCATCTCCCTATAGCAATAACTTTTGCATTTTTAGGCAGTGAGGGAAAAATGGTGAGCAGATTTATCCTTTAGATTCTTTTGTGTTCACTCCCTATGCATATCGATGTTGTGTTCGAGAAGCTCACCAGCCAGTTCTTTTAATCTGAATGAGTGCTATGTAGGTGGTTGATCCTACCCACAATGAGGAGGCTGTTATGGGTGGAAGAATGACTGTAACAGTTAATGCAATTGGTGATATTTGTTCAATTCAGAAAGCTGGAGGGGAGGGCGTCCCACAGAGTGTTATTATGCATTGTTTGCAACTTGCTTCTATGAGTGCTGAATCCATAACAAAGAAGATAAATAATGCAGT
Organism: Populus euphratica; assembly: GCF_000495115.2. Lineage (NCBI taxonomy): Eukaryota > Viridiplantae > Streptophyta > Magnoliopsida > Malpighiales > Salicaceae > Populus > Populus euphratica. Next base: position 233,533 of record NW_011499969.1, on the reverse strand, counting down.
GAGTTTATTCTCTTAAAAAGATTTCGAAAGTTGAGGTGCCATTTCTATTTGATACCAAATATTCATGCACTTTTAATGCAATCTAGTGTTTTTCTCTGTCAATTTGCTACTTTTTCAAGGATATAGCCATGGGACTATGTCTTTTGATCCAAATCTAATTTTATCATGTGAATTGATGGAGGTTGAAGCATACAGCACAGAGAGAGCATTGCGCAAGATCAAGCGCCACCCTACTGCTGCTGGCAATGTTAGTGTAGCTGGTAGTGATGTAAAAGAGCAAAATAAAACTGTTGAGCAGGTGGGAGGTAGTGAGTTGTCGAGGCATCATATGGAGAGATTGAAGCTGGTATCTGAGGAAACCTGCAGCAGTAGAAGTAATGACAATGATGGTGATATCAAATCATCTGAACAAGGTGGAACAACTCGAGCAGAGAGCAATGCTGTGAGTTTTCTTGGGGGTCCATCAAGCTGGTATGGTGCTAGCACCTTCTGATATTTTTTTTAAAGTACGAACTTTCTCTGCCAAAAGAAGATTTTACATCCATCTCTAAAATCATAACCATGAGCTTAGCATAGCACGTGTGCATTTTGTTGGAAATAGAAGAAAAGTTGTCTGAATCATGAATTTGATTACTGGATAAGGATCTCTTGGCCCTAACATAGTTTAATAACATTTGTTTCCAGACCTTTTCTCAGTTATATACTTTAATATTAGTTTATGGCTCCGTGTAATGGATTCAAGTCTGTATGATTACAACTTATGGAAAGAGAGAGTGAAGAGATATGGAAATGGGTTCTAATTAACCATTTCATAAGTTGGTTAGTTATCAAGCTGTCCTGGTTTTGTGGTAATTAGAAATCCTATAGGGTTATAATAGACCTTTCTTCTTGTTCTTGAACTTTTTGAAACTCTATTCTATATGGTTTAAGTAATTTTCAACTTCATTTGTTTCCTATCTTTGAATAATTACTTATAAATAGTGACACAGATCTTCTTCTCTCCTCAGGGATCCTTATTTGAAGGGTGTTGATGATGATTCCCTGAAAGCTAATGTAGCCTCACCCGGTATGCAACTTTTACAATTTTCTTAGAAGTATGAAAATGACCTTTGCTTCTATCCTGCTTGTAAATGGTTTTGCTCTTTTTCCCTACAAGCTTCATTCATATTTCACTCATTTGTAATACTGTAAAACTTCCCCATGAAAGGCAAATCAAAGCAGACTTAGAATAGTTCTTTTTGGATGGGAAGACAACTCTCGAATACATTTCACAAAGCAACAAGGAGACTGCAGATCTCCTGCCATTCCATTATTTATTTTTTTGATAGGATACAGAATGGCTAGTTGGTGCTGCATGAATAGCTGACAAGGAGACAGCAGATCTCCTGCCATTCCATTGTTCTGTGGCTAGCGTTATAGCCTTCATTATTTTGAAGCATAGCATTTTCTGTGAATTAAGGATACATTTTTAATGCCTGGGCATTTGGGTGTAGGGGAGTATAGTAATAGCCTTATTCCATAGAACAGGGTGCACTTATCATAGATTAATCTAATACATTGATGACCTTACAGTGGCTGCAAACCTTCCACCTGTGCACAGCTGCTTTGATCATTAATTAAATAGTGGATAATGAACCCATACATGCAATTTGAATACTTATATTTTTTTTAAAACAGGCAACGTTGTTTACTTTTTCTTTTTTTTTTTAAATTCTGTTTGTGTGCCAAAGCAACATATAGGTTGTTAGTGGTCGTGGAATCATATGTTCCAGCTTTGAAATGCATTGGAAGGGTTACATTCCAATCCTTTCTGATTCCTGCATGTATGCAGTCGACTTGGATGATTCTGTGATGGGTTACAGAGAGTATGCATCACTGACTTGCGTGTGAAACATGCAGGAATATCAATGCAGCATATGGAACAAAAAGAAAGTAAGGAAAATAGTCCCAAAATGGACACAGAGAAACCAACAGAAGATATTAAACAAGCCACTTTAGCTACAGATACATCTGGAACTGCACTGGAAACGAATGGAGGGAAAACTTTGAAGGATGCTGTGAAGCCCAAGAACAAGAGGAGAAAGAGGGCTTCCAGCATGAATGCAAGTTAGATGAACTTCTGAGCAGAAAACATCTACCTTGCAGGTATATAAGTGAAAGCTTCTTTTTTTTTCTTTGTATGGAAGCTCCATTATCACCACTCTGTATAACACATAGATGGACTGTTTGTTAGTATTTGAAACATTTATTTCTTGTACTGTGCTTCCTGCTGTGGAAGGAGAAGGGCTTGGGAGGTGCAAAGGAGAGGCTAACATCAAGTCTTTCCTATAGCAAATTGCTGTTGAATTTTTTGTTTTGTTTTTGTGGACGGTAGTTATCATCAGAGAGAGAGAGAGAGAGAGAGAGAGAAACCTGCCCTCGTTCTTTTCTAAAACCATCTTAAATGAGTGGAATATCAGTGCCATATCATGTGTTGGTTCCTCCTGACAAATCCGGTGCATTCAATGAAGTGAATTACCACCTTGGATATTCATTGTACTGATGGTTGATCCTTTTCAGATTCTTGAAACATGCTTCCTTCAATCCATTTATTAATGGTGGAGGGTCACTGGTGTTTAAATCTTTTACTTCATATTCAACAGTAGAAGACAATGAATCAGCAGCAGCTAGGATATACAGAAGTGAAGACCTGAAAGAAGCTTCTCTAAACTCAGAATATTCTCTTGCTAATGCTAATGGAGTATCGCATGTTGTGTTGGCTGCATGAGTGTTGTCACCAACTTTGCTTGTGCTGCTTACGTTGCCCATTGTTCGGCCATTTATTGCTTTGGAATTTTGGATAGGAGGTGAACCTTTTAGAGATTCTGTTTCAGTGGCAATGGTGTTCTTACTGTGTTCAAGTATTTTTGTTTCCTTAATACATATAGTTAGGTAGAGGAATGAATTCAAATTGTCATTCTCCTCTGTATAGAAGAAGTGTGATTTAATCAGGTACCTCTTGGCTGCCGACCTCTTCTCAAGGGGTCGGTCGGTTGGTTTGTTTCGCCGTATTCATCATTGAATAGGAGGAAGCATTCTCTGTTTCAAGTAAAATACAGGAATAGGAAACATCCATTCAACCAAGCCTTGTGCAAAACCTGATATGCAAGCCTCTCTGCTGAATATCTATCATTTTATTCTTTACATATCTTCTCATGTGATTGATTAATTTTTTCAAAATGCATTAAATCCATTATCCTTGATACTTTCTTCTGCTACTTTTGTTATTCTCATGCCATGCACCGGGAAATGCTGTGCTGTTTCAAGTGGTTGAGACTCCTGGCTTTAGGACAAGCCGACGCCCCTGCCTGAATGCAAACATGCTTTGTTTTCCACCGCAAAACTGATGATACATGGTCCTTTGGAATTGGCATCCTCTATGCCCGCCATTATTGATGAATGGGAAGCTAAAACAAGTAATTGCAGCGTTGGTACTGTAGAAGGTAGATTACAGGCAAGGTGGTTTCATGTGTTCTTCAAATGGGTCGCTAGTCACCACCTCAATCATGGATGATCATGGTGTGTGGATAAACGTGGAAAATGTAATATGGGATAAAAAGATCCCAATTGTAAGCGAGGGATAAAACCCTCCATTTTCGTGTCCTTGCTTTCACTTGTATGTATATATTCTTTTGCCTGCAAAAATTAAACCTCATTACTGATAAAAATATATATATTTTTAAATGTATTAATTTAGATATAGATTATATTTTTAAAATTTAATAAAAAAGAATTTAGTTTTAGCATTTAAAAGTGATCTGAAAATGCAATTGTCATGAATAATAGTAGTAAAAAAAAAAAAAACAAACATAAGCATCATAGAAGTGTTTTAGAACTAAAGGGTTAAACTGAATACTTTGATTAATATAGTTGTTTTTAGAAATACAAAGTATAATTTACATGTAAGAAGAAAGATGTTAAGAACACAGCCTAACGTAGTGAGTATTAATTGTACTCTCTACTGGAGTTTGGAATGGAAAAGTTTATGTAGCTTCATGGTTCAAGTTTTTTATTTCTCTATTTTTTTTAACTTTATTTATTTTTTAATTCTACCTCCCAAATTATTTTCAATCAATTCCATTCTTTCACATTTTATTAATTTTGAATCATAATTTAGTCTTTCAATTCTTTATTAATTTTGAATTAATTATCATAATTTGTTTCGGTTTGTTATCTATAAAGTTACTTGTCTTATATAAATGTCTCAACATATAATTGATGTGTTATTTTTGTAAACATCTATCTATTTTTATCATATCATGAAATAAAAAATTAGTATAAAAAAAATAAGTTAAGTCATGAAGTCAAAGTTGGTTTAATATATTGCTGTTTTAACATTAAAAAAATAATATAATTTTTATTTTTTTAACCAAATCAAGCTTTTACTTGTCTTCATCTTGTCTTTAAATTAGCCAAGCTGTGTAGAGTCAACTTTTATGTAGATTAAATTTAAATCTATGTTAAACAAAAAGTCAGATCAAGAGATTTCAAGGTTAATTTGTTGGGCTACGTTTAATAACAAATCAAAAAATTTTCTTTACTTTATTTTTAATTCCATCTTTCATGTTTTTCTCATAAACATTTTTTGCACTTTTTATATCAATTTTATATTCTTTAACATTTGGTTCATTTTGACTTTATCTTTATAACTTTTTTAAGTTTATTTTTTATAAAATTATCATGGTTTCAAATAAATATATTTAATTATTATTTTATTTCATGAATGTTTATTTTTTTTTATTATATAATTAAGTAAAATGTAATCATAATTTAATATATTGATATCTTAATATTTTTTTTAAAATATTATCTTGATTTAAAAAAATTAAATTATATTTTTCATAAATTGTCCAATTGCTTTTGAAACCATAAAATTAACTAAATTATATTAAAATATTTTTATATAATTTAAAATTTATTACTTAAGTTAAACAGAAAATTGAGTTGAGATTTTTTTAAGATTAAGTGATTAAATTTAATAACCATACCAAAAAATTATCATGATGTGAGATTTTTTTCAGGTTAAAAAGAGTGTTTTCATGATATCACGGGTGAACAAACGATTAGTATAACTAATGCTATTAATAACATTAAAAGACTCGATTGTAAGAAAAATTAATAACATATTATGCTAATTATTTTTTAAAAAAATATATTAAAATAATATTTTTAAAAAATTATTTTTAACATATCATCTACAAATATAAAAAAATTTTAATTTTTTAAAAACGGCATTTCTACATTAAAAACAAGGTCTAAATTTAAGACCTCCGTGGATTAAAACTGAAAGAAAGAAACAAAAAAGATATTGTCTTTCTTCTTCAATATTGTCTTTCTTCTTCATTTTTATAGAAAAGACAAGAGAGCAGCGTATTTCTTATTCTCTTATTATTAACAAATCGGAAAGAGAACGCTGTCAATGATTGATTGGCAGATGAAGAGAAGGAAACGAGCATCAGCATCATAATAATAACGAACAAATACAAAGCAGGGAAGGGAAGGGAAGGGAAGAGCCCTTCAAATGGGTTTCTCTCAAGACAATTTGAAAGGGTTTGTTTTGGCTTTGTCTTCAAGTGCGTTTATTGGTGCTAGCTTCATTATTAAAAAGAAAGGCCTTAGAAGAGCTGCTGCAGCTTCTGGTGTTAGAGCTGGTAAAAAAATTTCTTTTTCTGGCTTTTTGAAATGGGTTTTTGGTTTTGTGAAATGGGTTTGGTTTGGATTTTTAGGTGTTGGTGGGTTCTCATATCTCTTAGAGCCACTATGGTGGTTGGGCATGATCACAAGTAAGTTGGCCTTTTCTATGTTAACGACTTCTTTTTTGGTTTCGGGAAAACTTTATGTATTTCTTGTGCGGGAACTGCAAATTGTTATGATCTTGTTGTCTTATTCTTTGGAAAAGAATAGGTGTTTTGTTTATTTTTTTTTATAAGTAGGTTCTATCTTGTGATTCTTTTGATGTAATTGTGAAATTTAATGATTCGTAATGTCATTGAATTCCGATTCTTACATTGGTCAGCTTAATGCTACTGATATTTTTTTTTAAGTCGATTTCTTTTTTCATTTGGTAGCTTATGAATTGATCGAGTTTTCTCGTTCTAGTCAAATTGAGGAATGGTAGTTGGTTACGGGTACGGGAATTGTGATTTGTAATTGCCATCTGATAATCGCTGATTGTTCTTAGAATATCTCCTTTTGTATGGTTTCTCATATAGTGATTGTTGGAGAGGTTGCAAACTTTGTTGCATATGCGTTTGCTCCAGCAGTTCTTGTAACCCCCCTCGGCGCGTTGAGTATTATTGTCAGGTTTATCTTTTGTTAAGTTAGTATTGCATACTGAAACTTTTGGAATTTTGATATTAACTCTCTTCTTAACCACATTTCTTGTGTTTTATTTTTATTTTTATTTTTTAATGGTGTAGTGCTGTGTTGGCTCACTTTATCTTGAATGAGAAGTTACACCAACTAGGGATCTTGGGTTGTGTGATGTGCATTGCTGGTTCTATTGTAATTGTGATCCATGCACCACAGGAGCGCCCTATAACTTCTGTGCAGGAAATATGGAGTATGGCTACTCAACCAGGTTAGTTTGCAACTTCACATGCTTACCTTGTTAACTTACCTTGTTAAATTTAAATTGGTTTTTTTTTTTTTTGTTAACTTACCTTGTTATCATCTGCTGCAGCTTTTTTGCTTTATGTGGGTTCAGTGATTGTGTTGGTTTTCATTATGATCTTCTATTTTGCTCCACAATGTGGTCACTCAAATGTGTTAGTGTTCACCGGCATCTGTTCATTTATGGGTTCTCTTTCGGTAAATCATCTGAACCAGCAATGGTACTTTTATTTTCAATTATAAGACCAAATTTATGGATGTAGATACAGTTTTCTTTCATTTCAATCTGCATTAAAAAATAAAATAACTCAATAAATTAACAAACCATTGTGCATTGATGGGGATGGAGTTTCATTCATTTTGAAGTTAAAAGGTCTGCAATCATTGAATTGCCGTGGAAATTCACTACTCAATGAACAAAAATTTAATTATGTGCAAAAAGAACTTTGCTATGATAATTTTAAACCAGTTGATTGATAAAAATGTTATCAGTTCTGTTTCTTGGCAAACATAAGGTGGGAAATATTTCCGAGTGCAATGATGTTAAATGTTTATGTAATGGGGCTTTGGCCAATACAATTGCTTGAATATTTATCCTCTTTGACTAGGATGGAAGAATTGAGTAAACCTCACTTCCTTTTGTTTAATTTTCTTTAATACATTTTGTCTCCATATCATGTGCAGGTGATGAGTGTTAAGGCTGTTGGAACTGCACTGAAATTAACGTTTGAAGGAAACAACCAATTACTCTATCCAGAGACTTGGTTCTTTGTGTTTATTGTGGCCACATGTGTCATCACGCAAATGAATTATCTAAACAAGGTTAGAAATTTGGAGATTTTGCTTTTTTGTTTGCATGAATAAACTTATTGTGCTTAATCTCCAGAATCTTGCTTCTGCCTAAATCTTCCTCCTTTTTCTCCTTGATCTTCTATTTTCTGTATTGCTTCCTTTTAGATGTCTTTTCTCTATGTTCAGGATTGCTTGCTTTCCTGATCTTTTACTTAAATCACTCATATCTTTAAGCAGTCGTGTCCAATGAATTTGACTTGCTGTTGGACATATGGAATGACCTGGTGCACCTTTTGCCATTGTTTTACTCGGCAGCTAGTTGCTGTTCAGAATATTTGACATTCTTCCAATTCTACAGATATGATTGAGTTAATTACAGAAAAGCTCTCTGTTACCTGTGTAGTTTGCATATCCCTACTGCTTTTCCAAATTTCTTTTTTTCACATTTTCCTTTCCAAAATTTAATTTGGAATTCAAATTGATGGCATCAACATAACCATTAATTTTTTGTTTTTATGGAAAACCCTATACTCCCCTGTCTTTTAATGGTTTCTTTAAAAATGCTAACGTGATTATTTTCTCACTATTCTATTGTGATTTTCCTCTCATTTTTGTGATTGGTGATGGATCGACAAAGTTGAGACTTGAGCTCTAGATCTCACCCCTCTTGCTTGCAAGAGCATCATTGAATTATGAGCCCATTTATTGCATTGCCAATTTTTCTCTATCTTGATTCTCACTCTATCATGTCTGTCTCCAAAGAACTTCCAATCCAATCAATTTTAGCCTATCCTAATCTCCAAGTGGAATGCACGAGTTTGTAGGCTAATCCTGCCTTCATTACCTCCTTAACCTTTACTTTCAACCAGGATACCATGTTAAAGTTAAAGATAGTTTAGTAGTCATAATTTCACTAAAACTTCACGAACAGAAATGAGTGGAGGGAGCAACCACTTCCAAATATAGATTCTGTATAATAGGAGTGCTAGAAAATGAGTTGTAAAGCTGATCCGTGCATTTAATATGATGATTGGCGATGATATTAAATGCAACAAGCATCAAGTTATAAAAAAACCTTCCCAAATTGATCAAGTGTTCCCCAGTACAGTTGACTGATTAATTTTGTCTCCGGAGGCTGTCACACTATCAACATCTCATTAACCTACAAAAAACTTCTTAGGTGAAATGCTAGATCGCTGTCACACTATCAACATCTCATTAACCTACAAAAAACTTCTTAGGTGAAATGCTAGATCGCTGTCACACTATCAACATCTCATTAACCTACAAAAAACTTCTTAGGTGAAATGCTAGATCGCTGTCACACTATCAACATCTCATTAACCTACAAAAAACTTCTTAGGTGAAGTGCTAGATTGCTCTGTAGGCCATAGCTATAAGCGCTCCTTTCATTCATGGATAACTCTCTCAGAGATATGGTGGCTGGGAACAAATAATACTTCTGAAGCCAGAAAAGAAACTATCAAATTGTGTTTATCCCAAAACTGCAACTTTTCTGGTTTTTACATGCAGCCATGCTGCATATTTTTCTGTGAATCTTTAGACCCTAAAGATGGTTAGAATGTATCTTGTATTTGAAATTCTTTTTTGCTTAAAAACTGCAATCTTTGGTGTTTCAGGCACTTGATACGTTCAATACTGCAGTTGTCTCCCCCATTTATTATGTCATGTTCACGTCACTTACAATTCTTGCTAGTGTAATCATGTTCAAGGTAAGGACTCTTGTAAGGAAGCTTACACTGCGTTATTGCATTTATATCATTACTTTCTACATTTTTGCTAATGCTTTTTCATTTTAATTGGATTTCACTGGAAGAACTCTAATGTAGCTTCATCTTGTTGAAGCATGGATTTGTAAAATTGATGCAAGATGGGATAAATAAAATTTCTTGACTGAATTCTAAGATGCAGTTACTTAATGATGTCTTTCTAGCAAATCAGTTTCTTTGTGTGATTTTTTTGGCCTCACTCGTTATGACAAGCCTAGTCATCTGGTTGAGGATGCTGCCATTAGGCTTAGTTTGGGATCCGTCCAATTTTTCTCCTCCAGACCTGGATTTCAAATAGTAAAATGTATCATTTCTGATCCTGTTTCTGATTTGACTTTATCTATTGATAAAATACATCATATCAGGATTGGGATGACCAGAATGTGGGAAACATCATATCAGAAATATGTGGCTTAATTGTTGTTCTCTCAGGGACCATCCTATTACACACAACCAGAGAGTTTGAAAGAAGTTCATCCTTTAGAGGTGCTTTGTTCAGACCCTTCTCTTTGATTTCCACCAGATCATTTTAATCAACTTTGAATTACAAGCAATATTCTCTAGCTTTTTTACAAATTTTATGTGGCTGTGCATGTTCAAATAAATCAGGTAGTTATGCATCTTTATCCCCTACATTATCTGCCCGACTTTGCAATGGAAATGGAGAATTTATGAAGCATGAGGAGGAAAATTTGTTACCTGATGAAGCAGTTTTCTTTCAGAGACAAGAAATGCACTAGATGTGTACCTCAAAAAGAATCCTTCCTTCATGTAAATTCATGCAAGGCATAATCCATATCTCAGACTCTTTGACAGCATTCCTGTGTGATGGTTTTGTTACCAGAGAATGTCGGGTTACTTCCAAACAGAAAGCGAGCGAACTTACATTGAGGAGGTTGTTTTGTGTCCCTCAGAAATCCTTGAAATCTCGTTTTCTTAATTTTCTTTTTTTCTGTAAGTTATGGGAGAAATCATTCAATAACCCTGGTGGAGTAGCATGTCTTCATTTCACTTGTGATCTACAAGTGAATTGCACTTGAATCTGAGACGAGGAAACTCTGAATCTAGTGATACTTGTACAGTGTGTTTGAGATTGCTGATGTAAAGGATGGTTTATTCAGCTTCTTTAATTGTCAATGGCGGAGTAAAGAGAGTGATCAGAAGACCCAGAAACCTATTTTAGTGAAGAAGGGTTTGGATGGTGTCTATGCCCTGCACAACTGGTATATTGGAAACTTGAGCTCTGAGGTAGTTTCTGTTGTTAGTTAACCTTGTCCCATAGGTTCCTTTCTTTCAGAACAGGCAAAACCAGAGATTCTTGTATTATTATATTTGTTTGTAGATTGCTTGATTTCTTGTAATAATTGGGCAAAGATGAGGCGTGTATCTTTCGTTTTAGCAAGACAGGAATTTGTGAAAATGAAATATTATTCTTCATTCCACAGGCCTACCAACGGTGTTATTTATATATTTTAACTTCAATTCCAGTATGCTGATGCAGATACGTAGAGAGAGACAGAGAGAAGCTATTAACATTAACCTGATTTTTTTTTTAATTGTTGGAACTATGTGGATTTACATGTTCAGAAAACCAAAATAAGTTGGTGTGTGTGTGTGTGTGTGTGTTCTTTTAAAAACATTATATCAAGGCAATTCAAAGTTAAAAAGAGAAGAACTCAATAATTAAACTTGAGATCTTTAATTATAAGAACTTGATGCTCTCATTAAACAATTGAGTGATTCAATTTGCAAGTTTTATTGGCAGGTAATTCAATTTAAAAGAGGTCAATTTGATTAACATTTTAATAAACCAATACCGTTGAAATAGATGCGTTTCACTATTCACTAATTATTATTGTCATTTCAAAAAAAAAAAATGAATTGCCTTTTTTCCGGGGTAAATTGCTTTTTTTAGGTTATTGATTATTATCTAATTAAAAAAAGGAGATTTTTTTTTTCACTTTTTAAAACAAAATACAATAATTACATTACTTTTAAAAGTAAAATTTTAAATTAATATCTAGACTTTTTTAGTCTTTTCACTTTCTTTAGCACAATAAAATAATTACATGGTAAAATTTTTAAAGTTGACATTCAAGGTTTTTCCCTCTTTTTCTTTTAAATTTTTTTTGTTAAAGGTAATTTAATTTTTTATTAAATATAAAATATTATTTAAAACAAATAGTTGACACGCGCAATGCTTTTACTTGTATGTGGAAAGCGCTTGCACTCTTTAAATAATGTCTATGGTGTCTCTTGATAGGCCTGGCTTCCACGATAGGGTTTGCATAGGCTTGACATTCCCTTCATTTTTTGGCACAGTGTGTGGCCAATAGCCTTTGTATGGCCTCGATTGTTTTTATTTCTTTGTTCCTTTTTTTTTTTCTCTTTAATTTTAATGATTAACCTCTAAAATTGCAAAATAGCTTTTCAATTTTTTTTTTTAGATTTGATCCATATTATTTTAATTACTATTTATTTTATTTAAAATAATTTATAAAATTAAATTCATTTTCATCTTCCTTTAAATTTTTTATCTTTACATATTTAGTTTTTATTTTTTTATTGTTATTTGTTTTGTTTTGAGTTATTTTTTAATTGAACTTATTTTTTAATTTCATCTCTTAACATTTGATTTGAATTTATTTTTATGTTAAATTTAATTTTTATTCTTTTGATTTATTTTAATTGAGATGTCTGATTAATTTATATTCAAGTGTATTATTTTTTATATTTTTAAAATAGAAAGCATGATGAAACAAGTTATTACAAGGGTTATAATAGTGATGGTGGCAAAAAAAAGGTTCAAAGAAACTTGCTCTCTTTACTACAAGCCAGGACGCCACATTAAGGACAATTGTCATAGGAAAAGGAATAATACACCAAGTAACATGATTCAAAATGTTGGTCAGAGAGCTATGAAGTTTATTGTGGTTATGAAAGAAGTAAATTTGATAAACAATCCTAAAAAGTGATGGATTGATATGGGAACCATCTATTATGTATGTCTTGATAGAGCAATTTTTTTTTTGAGTATGCAAAAATAATGAAGAACAATTATTCCTGAATAGCTCTTAATGTGCAAAATTCTAGGCCAAAAAAGATGATGCCAAGGATGACATCTCAAAAAAAAAAAAAAAACTATGAATAATGTGGTTAACACTTCTAATATTTAAAAGAATTTGATTTTCTTTTTACTTGGTTTCATTTGATTCATGAGTTTAATGAGTTTGTCCTCATAAAAATAAGATGTATATGAGTAAGGAATATTTATGTGATGAGTTATTAAACTCAATGTTAATGTTATGCCTATTGCAGTAAAAAGCCAATAAAATTAATAAAGATTCTTTATTTTTTTAGTTGGTCGGAGTCTTCTTATCTATTCCAGAGACAAAAGTATAGAGCTAATTTACATTAATATTTATAATATAAAATTTGTGCAAACTAAATATAATATAAAATATTTTATTACTTTTTTAATGATTGTACAAGATGTTGTATATGTTTATTTGTTAAGAAACAAAGATAAGGTTAAGTTAAATATTTTATAAAAGAGGTTGAAAATCAACCTATCATGAAAATCAAAATGATAAAAAAGGATTGAGAATGGTCATGCAAGAACCAAACATTGAAAAAAAAATAATATTATGTTGACAAGTTTAAAATTACCTAGATATTACAGGAGTGAATGATATTTTATTAGCAAAATATAGTATGAATAAAGTATCTTATAAGAAATTGAACAAGACACAGTACAAGTTATCTAATGGTTAAACATGATCCAATAAATATATGAAAGTGTGAGGGTGTCTAAAAAAAAGTTATAATTCCTCAAAAAAAATAATCAAATATGGATTGTATTATATAAGATATCCAGTTATATTTAAAGAGTATAACGATATTAATTGAATATTTAATACTAAAAATTTAAAACTCATAAATGTGTTTATTTTTAGATCCATAAAGAAGCCTGAGTTTATAGTTTTAGACAAAAATGGACAAGAAGTAGAGTGGTTTATAAACCTTTTTTTAGGATGTTTCAAGAAGGTCAAAATTTTATGCCAGCAATCTGTATGTTAGAGAATAATATAAATCATAACTTGAGACCTTATCTAACAACCTAAAATTTTAGATTAAATTAGTTCTTTGATATATAAATCATAACTTGAGACCTCATCTAACAGCCTAAAATTTTAGGTTAAATTAGTTCTTTGACATAGTATCAAAACTTTAATGACCAAACGGTCATAAGTTCGAATCTCATCATAGTATCAAAACTTTAATGACCAAACGGTCATAAGTTCGAATCTCACCATTTCATTTATTTGATAAAAAATAAGCACAAGGTAGTGTGAGTATGTGCAAATTCCAAGCTCAAATGGCTTTTACTTGAGAGGATGTGTTAGAGAATAATATAAATTATATCTTGGAATCTCACATAACAGTTAAGTTTTTGGATTGAATTGATTTTTTGACATTTTATACATTGTAATAGCCAACTTGTAATTAACAAGGCACAAAATATTATATATATCAGTAAGTCTTCACACTACTATTGGATTATTTTTATTGACTATATAAAGTTAAAGATAATATCTCAGATCTGCTAATAAAATGCTTAACAAAAAAGTAAGTCAACAAATCATCAAGAAGGATAAGATTAAAGTCTATATTCAAATAATTTTCATGATGGCAATCCAACCTAGTTGATTGAATATCTTAAGATCTAGATTTAAAAAGACAACCATACCATGTGTCAATTTAATAATAGCACTCTTATCCATTCCTATAATAAAAAGTGCTACTTGTAACTAAAACTTGATAAACCAAGCTTTTAATGATTTTTGTAGCTTGAGAAATTCAAATAGGGTATTGCTGGATACGATTATTAAGAATCATCTATGTAAAAATGAAATGAAGTCACTTTATGAGAATTGAAAAGACTAAATTCTCTAAATCACTTTTTAAAACTAGAACATGTTTAGAGTCAAAATAAACACAGATACGAGAACCAAAATTGTTAAAGAAGAAGAAAAAGAATTGTGTGATCTCCATTATTTGGTTTCATACAAAAAACTAAACAATTCAAAACATCATATTCACTCAAAACATCATATTCACTGATTTTCCCAATAAATTCAATAATTTTTATTAGGCAAGATTGAAGGTTAAAAGTTACCTAATCTAATGCAATGTAATGATTTTTCATTATTATTCTTTATTTTTATGTCTACTTTGTATTTTTTATTATCAAGTCATTTTCATTTTCATTTTCATTCCAGGGGGTGTTGTTATTGTTGTTAAGGTATGAATAAAAAATTGTGTTTGTTAAAAATTTGTATCCTTTTATTTTAAGAGTTACATTAACAATAATTGTCATAAATGCTTATATATAAAAAAAAAAACAATTCTAACATAGGGATAGAAGTGTAATTTTGAAAAGTTCGTCAAATTTAGGCGCTTACACAAGCCATTTCAATCATGCTATGGGTTTTTGGAGCTAGAAAATTGGGATCCTGAATGTCAAAAAACAAGAAGAGAAGATAATCGAGCTTGTTACAAACAGGAAACCACCCGTTCCAGCGTGCTATGTTCTTGGTGCTTGGAGAAAAACAAGCAAAACACTGGCTTCTCACTTTTAGTTTCTCACATTTTGTAAGTAATACAACTAGCATTAGCTGATCTGACTGAAAAGCAACTCAAGGCATCAGCTTGGTTTATTTTCCCTGAAAAATCCATACGGGTTCCAATTTACATGCATCATGCCCTGCTTTCCAGACAGTATAATATTAGGCGTCCAACCACCTAACCACTTGTTTTGAATTCAACCCCACATGGTTGGCAGCGAACTAGGACAACTCCACATGGGTGGCAGCGAACTAGGGCAACGTATGAGAAATGTCAGAGTTTGCCAACCTTCTGCCAACAATATCTTTTAGTTCGATCTCTCCTGGAAATCTGCCCTCCCTCAGTTTGGAGAAAACCTGCATTTCACAAAAACATAGAATCCGGTTAAGAAAGTAAATTCCCGTCCATTTGTCTTGACAAAATTGAAATCAAGGTTCAAATTTGTCAAGCAACAAAAAAGAACAGTTGAATTAAGATTCTCATATGCTCAGCACATTAAGAAATTGCAAATATAATACCAACTCCTGCAGGCATTGGTGGCCCTGGTAAACTAACGGAATGTTCCACTTGCTTAAAAATGTATCTGATTAAATATTATAGACCTTCCAGCCATGTTTCAATTATAAACATTGATTAGCAGAGCATATAATATTATAATCCTATTAGTGAATAGTGAGAAGAGTAGCCAGTGCATACAATTCCTCTTACATTACCCGATCATCAAACAGATGCTTCAAGGTAATCCAAAGGCAAAAGAGAAATGCATTGAAACAAGCTAAAAGTTCAAACTCAGGCTCAAGCGATAGGCTACTAACCAATTCATCATCGCAGTAAACTTCAAACGCCCCAGAGCTTTGCAGGAAGGACTGCAATGCATTGCCAAGAAGCCAAGTAGATGCAATGGTCCCAAATTTATTGGCACGTAAAGAATAATACCAAGGAGGAGTCCTGATTCCTAGCATCGGAAAAATCTGTTCACCACCCAACACAATTCCCACAACTCCTATCTGAAAAACTGGTACTAATTTGGCTACCGCCCGCTTCGGAAGGGATGGGGGGTAATTTGCAAGTACAACATCAATCCCTGGAAACTGCGTTTCCAACATCCTTTTCATCGTCACCGCATTCCCTCTGCAGAGAGCAACACAAATTAGTAATCCGCGCTTCAACAGCAGCCCAAACCAAATCAATCCCATCAAAATCAAAACCCAAATTACTTCCTAATGAAATTACATGAGCATGAATAAAGGGCGACGTAGAGTTCAACAAATTTGAACATAAATCACCAACAACCACTAACAAAAACCATGAAAATCAAGGCACTTTTTAAATACTAGTGAAAGGGGAAAATCCTGTGTGCTGATCAAATTACTCCATCAATAATCAAAGAACACTAAAAAAAAAACTAAAAAAATAATTAGAAAGAATCAAGGATACCTGTAAGAGCAAGAAGAGCAAAAGTCAATTTTGACCGTGCTTCCAAGCCCAATCCCTCCAACAACTGGTTTCTGCAAATAGAAACACAAACCCCACAAAATTAATTAGCATTACAATTCTTTTGAATGTTTACAAAGAATAAAAACGTTCATGAGACAATTCACCTGCGTTGGAGCTTCTAGGGTTTCATCGGCACCCAATTGTGGTTGTTTGTGGTGATGGTGATGGTGGGGTGGGGGGGGGGGGTGGTGGGGGTGCTTGGGAGGTGGTGGGGTGAAGAGGTGGATAAGGTCAGTGCATAAAAGAAATAGAGGTAATCCTACCAGCAAAATCTGTGCTCGATCCATGGCAAGACAAGCGCGTGAAAAGGAAAGCAAGAACCTAGAGGAGAGTTTCTTTTCTATACTTGCCTAAGAAGAGTCATCATGACTCCGGTCATCCTTCTTCTTTGGCTGCTGAGATCACTGCATTTTATTTAGTCCCTGGAGTTTTACAATTTTTTATATTAGAGTACCTCTTTTTTTTATCGTGAGTGCTTGTACTTTTGATATACTGCAAATTTGAAGAGATGATTGTGAAGTTATTTTTTAAAATATTTTTTATTTAAAAATATATTAAAATAATATTTTATTTTTAAATTTTTATTTTTAATATCAATATATAAAAAAAATTAAAATTTTAATAAAAAAACTATTTCAACCATAATCCCAAAAAATGTGGTAATAAAAAAACTATTTCAACCATAATCCCTGCACTTTAAGTTTTCTCTGCAGCTCCCTCTCATTTTTCACTCTTTGTTCAATATTTCTTATTTTATCTTAATTTATCTTCATGTTTTCACTTCGTAATCAAAATAATTTTAATTTGATAATGTGTTTGTCTATGAGCATATTTATCCTTTTTTAAAAAAAAATTATTGTTTTAACTTTAAACAAAACACCAGAATATATTTGAATTTTTTTTAAATTCAGTGGCTTAATTTTTAAGAGTGAAAAAAGATTTTTTTTTAAAATTATTTAAAAATATATTAATTCTCAATTCAAACAACACGAGGAGATGAAAACAACCTTAAATATTTTAAAAATAATTTCAATTATTTTTGTTTTACATATAATAATTAAACTTTTTTCACCTACATCACCGTCATCAAAATTCAAACTATAGTTTTTAGACCTGGCACGATTCAAGACTCAAGTTTCGGGTTTTGACTGGGTCACCTGAGTCAAATTTTTTTAATTAAAATGATATCATTTTTGGTAAAATAAAAAAATAAAAGTCAATGAGTTTCATCCAGGTCTTGCCGGGTCACCGAGTCAACTAGGTCACACTAGATTTTTCTCTTTTTTATTTTTTCCTCAACTCAGCCTAGTTCTAGCCCCAGGTGGTTCCGGATCGACCAGTCGAGTTAGGCTAGGTTTCGAAACTATGATTCAAACCATGTGAAGGAGCCCAATCATACTGACCAATAGCCACAATATTTGTTAACATGATATTATATTTACAACACAATGCATGATCTATACCAAAATACCTAAACTTTTGAGCTCCTTGTATCTCCTACAACAAGGAAAAATAAAAATATAAATGAAACATAATAATTATAAAAATAAACAATAAAATAGTTTATAGTAATTGTATACATGTTGAAACAAAAACAAACCTTAATTTTAGATTTCCATCACTTGTCAGTTGTTGAAATTGTTCCAGTTTAGGACTCCAACCTATTCCAGTTTTAGAAATCAACTTTTTCATATTCTTCAATCTTTTTTTTATTCCGTCTCACTTATTTTTTAATTTTGCTTTCGTTAATGCATAACCGGTCTTCTCTTTAAAGCAATTCATAACATATTTCCATCTATTTTTGTCGAAATGTATGTTTAGTAGCATACCTTTCACAATTATTTTGATATAAATGACACAAAATATGTTCAACATCTCTCTAGTCCAACAAGTTTTATCTTGTGATTGAGAATCTTTCATGTTCTCAGTTAAAATATTTTTTCTAACATATAATTAATAGGTTAATTTCCTATATGCAATGTAACAAAAGACAATAACAACATAAAAGTTTGTCGTGATAATGAGTAGTAGTTTTGGTATGTGAAAGCAACAATGACTAATGGCTACTTGACAAGATAAGGTATTTGATACAGTTAATGATACGAATTTAACATTAATAACAAATAAATTGATATTATAACACTCAATGCAACAAAGAAATAACACATATGAACTAAATCAAATTTCTAAAAACAACAATTAAAAAAAACTAATACAAGTTTAGAAAAGAGAGTTACAAAAAAATAAAACTCATTCATAAAACATATAATTAAGTCCAATAATTCATAAGATGTTGACTGATCTCATATAAATCAGCATACCCACACACTAACTATAATATTACAAACAAAAAAAATCTACATCTTAAGTGTCACTAATAAGTTACAAGAAATCTTACAAGAAATCTAGTAACATTAGTAACATTTTTTGGAATTTTTTTCTGCATATAGGATAATTTAATATGTCACGACCCAAATCCCGGATCCATGACCTGCATAGAGACAAAGTTCCCCTTCAAGGTTCCATGCCTATGCGAACCCAAATTTATATAGAAACTTCTCTTAACTCAATTAGAGTTCAACACAGCATTAATAACAAAATTAACTTCTTATAATACAATTTGATTGTCTTAATACAAGAGTTCATATAAATTCATAGTTTCCGAGCACTAACTAGACATAAAAGGAAGTTATAAATTTCAACAAAAGAGTAGGTTCAAAAGGTCCAACAAAAGTAACCTACCATCAAGCTATAAGCCTGAAAAGGATAAATAATAAGAGTGTGAGTTCAACAACTCAGTGAATAGATAATGTTCAATATACACATGCGAAGTAATACAACAATGAGAAATATATATACAATTGGCTTTAGGTTCTTATAGTAAGGTTCCTCAAATAGGTCATAACAAGAATATCATAAGGTAAAGCTAGTCAAAAAATAAAAATGAAATGAGCATGAGGCTCCGTACTGTGGGATGATCAATCCACACAGGTTGGTGATTCCCCCGACCAACTAGGATTCAGATACGATGTGCACAAAGACTAATACTACCCTGTTAGCATGGGTATTCTTACTGGCATACCATGGGTTCATAATCATAATCAAACAAACATAGTTATATACCAAGGCTCAACTCATAACATCAATCTAATGAGGAGCTATCAATTCAGAAGCCAATTCAAAATATATATTGGTTTATATCAAGAATTCAGATTCAACAAATGATCATGCTTTATCATAATAAGGATAATAATCAACATATATATTATCAAGAAGCATGATCTAATTCATATTAACAAATCAAATATTTATAATATTTCTTATGCATATGAACAATTATCCACTCACCTGACTCAAAAGCAAATAGAAGTCAAAAGCAGACACCGAAAAAAATCCTACCAACGTCCCGCAGGTAGAATATTAGAATTATCTGAATACAAAGGAGACATATTCAAAAACAACTCAAAAGAACATTTAATCTATTTAATACACTTAACTAATAGTGTATTCTGTAACCTTATATGTTTTTGAACTAACTAGTCAATTTTCTCAAAAACCTAAAATTTAACGGTTTTTCCAAAATCTAGTTCATAATAAAACAAATAATAAATTAATAATGATTCACTAAATAACCCTCAATTATCCATCAAACCAATCTGAAAAAACTAATATTATAGCTAGGGACTAATCTGAAATTTATCATATTTTTAAGGGTCAAATTGTAATTTTTGTCACATTGAAGGACCAAATTGAAAGTGTTAAAATTTCATAACTATATAGTAATTCTGTCCATAATTCATCTTTTATTCTATTCAGAATCTTGGAATATGCTCCAGGTACCAATTTGTAAATTTTACAAAGTTTTGGGGACTAAACTGCAATTTTCATAAATTGAGGGACCAAACTAAAAGTTTGTCATCTTCAACCTCCAACCTAGAATTTCAACCTAAAACCTACTGTTCTTTCTAGATTTCTAACTCAATTTCACCATTTACACAATTCATAACTCAAAACCATCACAATTTTCCATAATCAACTAAATAATCAATTACCCACAACAATTAACCCCTAACATTCAAATTAATTTATCAATTAAACATAAAAAATAATCTTTAAAACCTTAACATTCATCAAAATCAAAATTTAAAACTAAAGAAAACATATTATACCTATTAAAACATAAATCTTACCCTTTTAACTTATTTTCTTCAATTCCTTTCTATTTCCCTTCTAATTTTCTTCTTTTCTCTTCTTATTCTTCTTTCCCCTCTTCTCTCTCACGGTTTGCTCCTTCAATTTTCAGATCACTCTTCTTCTTTTTTTTACCTCTTATTTGTATTTATCATCTTTTTATTCAATTATTATTATACCCCTCATTTAATCATACTTTCCCTTTAAGCCTCCAAGGGTTTTATTTCCTTTTCCTATTCTTTAATGCAAAACATTACATAATATGTCTATGAGTTGAGACATAAAAGTATCACGCATCAGTAAATTATACAATTATAGACGACATTGTTAAAATATTCTAATTATGAACCACATCTAATATTTATTTTGCAATACAACGAGATATATGATTGATGTTGTACTGGAATTGAAATGCTTATGCATTAAGGGATAATCCAATTTGTTGGTTTATAACATGAAAGAAAATACAGATAATGACATATACAATGACCGTACATTAGGAACATACATAAGAACATAACTTCAATTTTTGCTCAGTTACATCTAAACTTTAAAACATATAACTTAAAAAAAATAGCAAAGATACTAAGTCATGTAGTGTAGGGTGTACTAAAAAAAACATGAAGTCCTGTAGTGTAAGATGTATCAAAACAGAGATTGAGAGTTTGTTGTGCTTTCCAGGAAGCAAAGATATTAAATCCTTGATTCCTTAAACAAAACAGAATATATAAATTTAGAAAAAAAGATGTGAATATATTTGAATTTTTTTTAACTTCAGTGGCTTAATTTTTAAGAGTGAAAAAAGATTTTTTTTTTAAGTTATTCAAAAATATATTAATTCTCAATTCAAACAACACGAGGAGATGAAAACAACATTAAATATTTTAAAAATAATTTCAATTATTTTTATTTTACACATAATAATTAAACTTATTAGTAGCATTTTTTCTCATTTTACCTGCATTACTCTCATCAAAATTCAAACTATAGTTTTTAGACGTAGCACGATTTAAGATTCGAGTTTTGGGTTTTGACCGGGTCGTCTAGGTCAATTTTTTTTTAATTAAAATGATGTCGTTTTTGTTAAAACAAAAAAATAAAAGTCAATTGGTTGCAACCAGGTCTTGCTGGGTCACCGAGTCAATTGGGTCACACTAGATTTTTTTCTTTTTTATTTTTTCCTCAACTCAGCCCAGTTCTAGCCCCGGGTGGTTCCGGATCGACCAGCCGAGTTAGGCTAGGTTTCAAAACAATGATTCAAACCATATGATGGAGCCCAATCATACTGACCGGTAGCCACAATATTTGTTAACATGATATTATATTTACAACACAATGCATGATCTATACCAAAATACCTAAACTTTTGAGCTCCTCGTATCTCCTACAACAAGAAAAAATAAAAATATGAATGAAACATAATAATTATAAGAATAAACAATAAAACAGTTTATAGTAATTGTATACATGTTGAAACAAAAACAAACCTTAATTTTAGATTTTCACCACTTGTCAATTGTTGAAATTGTTCCAGTTTAGGACTCCAACCTATTCCAGTTTCAGAAATTAACTTTTTCATATTCTCCAATCTTTTTTTATTTCATCTCACTTATTTTTTTAATTATGTTTTCGTTAATGCATAACCGGCCTTCTCTTTAAAGCAATTCATAATATATTTTCATCTATTTTTGTCGAAATGTATGTTTAGTAGCATACCTTTCACAATTATTTTGATATAAATATCACAAAATATGTTCAACATCTCTCTAGTCCAACAAGTTTTATCTTGTAATTGAGAATCTTTCATATTCTCGGTTAAAATATTTTTTCTAACATATAATTAACAGGTTAATTTCCTATATGCAATGTAACAAAAGACAATAACAACATAAAAGTTTGTTGTGATAATAAGTAGCAGTTTTGGTATGTGAAAGCAACAATAACTAATGGCTACTTGACAAGATAAAGTATTTGATACAGTTAATGATACGAATTTAACATTAATAACAAATAAATTGATATTATAACACTCAATGCAACTAAGAAATAACACATATGAACTAAACCAAATTTCCAAAAACAACAATTAAAAAAAACTAATGCAAGTTTAGAAAAGAGAGTTACAAAAAAATAAAAACTCAATCATAAAACATATAATTAAGTCCAATAATTCATAAGATGTTGATTGATCTCACATAAATCAGCATACCCACACACTAACCATAATATTATAAACAAAAAAAATCTACGTCTTAGGTGTCACTAATAAGTTACAAGAAATCTTATAAGAAATCTAGTAACATTAGTAACATTTTTTGGAATTTTTTTTTTCTGCATATAGGATAATTTAATATGTCACGACCCGAATCCCGCATCCATGACCTACACAAAGACAAGGTTCCCCTTCAAGGTTCCATACATATACGAACCCAAACTTACATACAAACTTCTCCTAACTCAATTAGAGTTCAACACAACATTAATAACAAAATTAACTTCTTATAATACAATTTGATTGTCTTAATACAAGAGTTCATATAAATTCATAGTTTTCGAGCACTAATTAGACAAAAAAGAAAGTTATAAATTTCAATAAAAGAGTAGGTTCGAAAGGTCCAACAAAAGTGACCTACCATCAAGCTATAAGCCTAAAAAGAATAAATAATGAGAGTGTGAGTTCAACAACTCAGTGAATAGATAATGTTCAATATATACATACGAAATAATACAACAATGAGAAATATATATACAATTGGCTTTAGGTTCTTATAGTAAGGTTCCTCAAATAGGCCAAAATAAGAATATCATAAGGTAAAGCTCGTCAAAAAATAAAAATAAAATGAGCATGAGGCTCTGTACTGTAGGATGATCAGTCCACACAGGTTGGTGATTCCTCCGACCAACTAGGGTTCAGATACGATGTACACAAAAACTAATATTACCCTGTTAGCATGGGTATTCTGACTGGTATACCATAAGTTCATAATCATAATCAAACAAACATAATTATATCTCAAGACTCAACTCATGACATCAATCAAATAAGGAGCTATCAATTCAGAAGCCAATTCAAAATATATATTGGTTCATATCAAGAATTCAGATTCAACAAATGATCATGCTTTATCATAACAAGGATAATAATCAACATATATATTATCAAGAAGCATGATCCAATTCATATTAAAAAATCAAATATTTATAATATTTTTTATACATATGAAAAATTATCCACTCACCTGACTCAAAAGCAAATAGAAGTCAAAAGCAGACACTGAAAAAAATCATACCAACATCCAGCCGGTAGAATATTAGAATTATCTGAATACAAAGGAGACATATTCAAGAACAACTTGAAAGAACATTTAATCTATTTAATACACTTAACTAAGAGTGTATTCTGTAACCTTATATGTTTTTGAACTAATTAGTCAATTTTCTCAAAAACCCAAAATTTAACAGTTTTTCCAAAATTTAGTTCATAATAAAACAAATAATAAAATTAATAATGATTCACTAAATAACCCTCAATTATCCATCAAACTAATCTGAAAAGGCTAATATTATAGCTAGGGACTAATCTGAAATTTATTATATTTTTAAGGGTCAAATTATAACTTTTGTCACATTGAAGGACAAAATTGAAAGTGTTAAAATTTCATAACTATATAGTAATTCTGTCCATAATTCATCTTTTATTCTGTTCAGAATCTTGGAATATGCTCTAGGTACCAATTTGTAAATTTTCCAAAGTTTTGGGGACTAAACTGTAATTTTCATAAATTAAGGGACCAAACCAAAAGTTTGTCATCTTCAACCTCCAATCCAGAATTTCAACATAAAACCTACTATTCTTTCTAGATTTCTAACTCAATTTTACCATTTACACAATTCATAACTCAAAACCATCACAATCTTCCATAATCAACTAAATAATCAATTACCCACAACAATTAACCCCTAACATTCAAATTAATTCATTAATTAAACATAAAAAATAATATTTAAAACCCTAACATTCATCAAAATCAAAATTTAAAACTAAAGAAAACATATTATATCTATTAAAACATAAATCTTACCCTTTTAACTTATTTTCTTCAATTCCTTTCTATTTCCTTTCTAATTTTCCTCTTTTCTCTTCTTATTCTTCTTTCCCCTCTTCTCTCTCACAGTTTGCTCCTTTAATTTTCAAATCACTCTTCTTTTTTTTTACCTTCTATTTATATTTATCATCTCTTTATTTAATTACTACTATACCCCTCATTTAATCATACTTTCTCTTTAAGCCTCCAAGGGCTTTATTGCCTTTTCCTACTCTTTAATGCAAAACATTACATAATATGTCTATGAGTTGAGACATAAGAGTATCTCGCATCAGTAAATTGCATAATTACAAACAACATTGTTAAAATATTCTAATCATGAACGATATCTAATATTTGTTTTGCAATGCAGCGAAATATATGATTGATGTTTTTACTGGAATTGAAATGCTTATACATTAAGGGATAATCCAATTTGTTGGTTTATAACATGAAAGAAAATTCAGATAATGACATATACAATAGTCGTACATTAGGAACATACATAAAAACATAACTTCAATTTTTGCTCAGTTACATCTAAACTTTAAAACATATAACTTAAAAAAAAATAGCAAAGATACTAAGTCATGTAGTGTAGGGTATACTAAAAAAAATACAAAGTCCTGTAGTGTAAGATGTACCAAAACAGAGATTGGGAGTTTGTTGTGCTTTCCAGGAGGCAAAGATATTAAATTCTTGGTTCCTGAAACAAAATAGAACGTATAAATTTAAAAAAAAAAGATGAAAAAGAAAATGATTATTGCTGATATTGAAAATTTGAGTTACATGAAGTTTTTAAAATATATTCTCTATAAAATTGCCTTGAACATTACCATCAATTTCAGTGAGTATTCAACCATTTCTGGGTCAGTGAGTATTCAACCATTTCTGGGTCATGAAGAAGTATTATCACCATTAAAAGAATTGAAGACAACAATAAATCTAGTATATGATTTGAGTTTAGGATTGAGATTTGGGTTAGAAATAGATAATCTTTAACTTGAATGATTTGTTGACAGACAACAGTACATTCCCTAAGATTTTAACAATTCGATCTCTAATCGGCTACAAAGTGAGAGTGTGTGAGGTCTGTGAGAATGAAATGCGAGGCAAGAATAGTAAAGAGAGAAGGGAAACACACCCTGGATAGAAGAGCAAGAAGAAGCTTCAACGATAAATATATATATATATATATATATATATATATATATATATATATATATTATACCATAAAAAGAAAAAAAAACAAGGATATCTCCCTAGATCAAGGGCCATGAAACATGTTAAAGGTAAACTATCTAACCATATAATAATCAGAGGAAAGAATCCACCTTTACATAAACCAGCCATTGGAGACCAGCCATTCAAAGTGGCAAAGAGGTAGAAGTATAATGTTGATAAATCTAGAAGGGCAAATAAATAGTTTACCTTTAACATGTTTAATGAGGCTTTGCACTGTTATAAATCCTGAGTTAATAATATGTTTGGTACATGTACTTACATAGAGGATAGGTATTTGAGTAATTCGGGTAAAAAATATTATTCAAGATTATAAAAAAAATCATTTTTTTGTCAAATTTCTCAACTCATATTCATTTTTTTATTCTCCAAATTACATTTTGAAAAAATAAAATCAATTTTAACCCTATGCATTCCATTTCCTTTATAACCCTGTAAGAAATTACATGTACATTTATAACTTTAAAAAAAAATTATATTTTGAGATTTCTGAAATTTGAACCCATACTTAATTTTCTCCAAAATCATTTTAGAGAATTATCCAAATTTTCTATTTTCTGAACTACTTTAAAAAGTCTTATTAATAAAAGTCTTATTAAAATTAGTTAAAAAAAATAATGTTCATCCTTAACAAATTGATAATGTTTGAGGGTATGATGTAACTGGTTTTGATTTTTTTAATATGTAATTCATTAAATGCACAAAAAACCACTATCAAAAACAAAATTTGCATGCTCTTCTCTCTTGCTTTTTTTTTTTTATATGTTTTCAAACTTTAAAAAAAAAAAACCACAGCTCACTTAATTTAAACTCTATTTATTTTTATGTTTTTTAAAAAATTAATTTTTATTTTAAATTATTTTTTTTATATTTTTAAATTATTTTATATACTAATAAAAAATATAATTTTTTAAAATTATAATTTTCATATATTTTTTAAAAAAAATATTTTAAAAAATAATCATAATCACTTATTGTTGCAGTCCAAGCACACGTTTCATGTTGGTCCCCTTAACAATGTTGTCTTATATTTTGGTGGTTGATGACTCTGTGGCATGGCTAGTTTACTATGTGATTGATTTTTTTAATGTGTAAGTCATGTTTCACCTTTTTATTTTTTATTTTTTTTATTTAACATTTTTCATGGACATGGATGTTGTGTTTCAGCGCATTCGGTTACGTTTCATTATGAAAAATATATTTTAGAAAAAAATATTTTATTTATTTTTCATGTTTGATATACTAAGAAAACTTAATCAATATAAAATATTTAATAATTAAAGAAAAATAATCATAAAAAATAGAAAACAACATGGTTCTCCAGAGATTTACTACATATTTGTATTAATAAATTATAAGTTTCATCAAACATCAATTAGTTATTATCATTTCCTTTTTAACACATACTTTTCACACATAATATACATCAAATCATTATTTTCAAGTATTAGCCAAACAATGAGAAATTATACAAATTAGTTTTCAAAACAAGTTGTTTTATATGAAACAAGGAGAGTCCAAGCTTAATATCATTACGGTTCTCCATTTCCACATCTTGATTTTTGTTTTTCGTTTTCTTATAAATCTAGAATCTGACAAAAGTTAAAATAAAATATAAAAAAATCTTTAAAAATTAAATACAAATAAAATAATAATATTATTATTGACATACCGATCGAGTGAAAGCTGTATGAAAGATGCTGAGACGTCAATAAGTAAATTGTTAACAATTAAAGTCAAGTCGTTAATTTGCATTTCTTGTACGAAAGAGATTAATTTTTCAAGGTGCATGCACGTTGATTTCGCATTTCTTGTACGAAAGAGATTAATTAAAACAAGGACAAGTAATTAAAGCCGTGTCTAAGAGTAGGAATGCACTGTTTTTTTGAAAAAAATAATTTAATTTATTTTAAATTAATATTTTTTCAGATTATTTTAATGTATTATGTCAAAAATAATTAAAAAATATTTTTTTAATATATTTTTTTTAAAAATATTTTAAATCAAGGACAGAACTAGGAACTTTTCATTTCCTAAGCTATTAAATAAATATATAATTTTTTAAGATCAATTATTAACTCATGTAAATGAATTTTTGAAGTTAATAGTAAAGCTTTAATTCAAATATATTATTTAAAATATTAAAAAATAATCTGAAAGTATATAAAATTAAAGTGAAAGTAAAAATAAACTCATTATTGAAGTTATATCTTTTGATGTTTTATGAAATATAATTTATCTATAATCAAGTCTAAATTGATTTATAATAACAACTCAACTGAAATAAAATAACAATCTTATATCAATTGAAAAACTAGTTAATTAAAAAAAAAATCTCTCTTAATTCCTCCTTCCGTCACTTGATTTTTTCTTAAATTAGTGTTTTATAAATTGGACTTTGTAGGTTTACAAGATTATTTTTTTATTTTTTTCCTTTAATTTTTTTTATATATATTTTCCTTACTTTTCTCGCTTTCTCTCTTGCCTTTTTTTTTTATTTTCTTTTCTATTATGCTTCTGCCCAGTTAGCAACATATAAAAGGAGGGAAGATTTATTATATTTTTTAATAGCAAATAATCATTTTACCTTTAATGAGTCGTTTTACTTTTATTTAACAGTTTTTTTTAACACTATCAAGTTTTGTTCATCCTAAAATTCTAACCATATTTTATTAAATATATTTTAAATCTCTCGTAAAATTTCATTTCAATTTGATGATCGGATTGAAAATTACACCTAATTACCTAAAACTGGTCAAATATGATTTTTCATTAAATTTCTGAATTTCTTTAAAAATTCTAAAATTTTAAACCAAATTAAAGTATTATATTAGAAAGCTTCACATAAATTTCAGAATTTTTTAATAACTCAATCAAAAATTATAATTTTTTTTATATAAAACTAGTAAAAAGACATTAATAAAATCTTAACCTAAGCTATAACTTACCCAAGTTTTTAACATGTCTCCGCCATTGCTTTAAACCACATTATTATCGAGCACAATCCACTCGGATTAATTAATTAATTAATTATGTGATTTAATTAGGCACTTCAATTCACAATCTAATCATAAACCCAATACCCTTTTCCAAAAACTCCAGACGTTTATTCTTGTTCTTCCATTATTGAAAAAAAAAAAAAAACAGTAGCAGTGTGTTACTGTTGTCGTTATTCAACACCGTAAATCTGGATTTAATTTCAAAAACTGTCTTCAATTAACCATTACATATTCATGACTTTTCTATGATATAAAGTTTAAAAAATAACTTAAATCAATCAATAAAAATCATATCAAACATAAACTTGAAAATAAAAAAAAAATTCACATGTAAGATTAACTTGGGATTTACTCATGGAGTTATTGAATTTATTTGCATTAATATCCAATATATATATATACCATAAACTTGAAAATAAAAACAATGTACTTGTAAGATTAACTTGGGATTTACTCATGGATTTATTGAATTTAATTGCATTAATATCCAATATACATATATAACATAAACCTGAAAATAAAAACAATGTACTTGTAAGATTAACTTGGGATTTACTCATGGAGTTATTGAATTTAATTGCATTAATATCCAATATACATATATAACATAAACCTGAAAATAAAAACAATGTACTTGTAAGATTAACTTGGGATTTACTCATGGATTTATTGAATTTAATTGCATTAAGATCCAATATACATATATCACATAAACCTGAAAATAAAAACAATGCACATGTAAGATTAACCTGGGATTTACTCATGGATTTATTGAATTTAATTGCATTAATATCCAATATATATATATATATAAAAGAAGGAGTCCTGGTGAGATTCCAAGATATAGGCTGGGTCGAGTTTAACGGATGTGTTTTTTGTGAGGATCAAGACTTGCCAGAGAAAGCCAAAGCGCCAAACGACAGAATCCTGAGCCTGACGGAATAAGCAGCAAGTCCGAGACGACACAAAGTATCACTATCACGCGTTAACACTAAACATGGTTATAATTAATTTGCATTCAAGCATGTAAATGTTAATGTTACTTTAGGAGGTGGTGAGGGGCTACTTACTTAGATTATGTCCAACCTTGCGTATCTCGATGACACCGTTAAGATCCTGCTGGTCTTCCGTTACATGCACGAGGACACCGGTGGCCCAAGTGCCTGCCATGTAGAGTCCAGGTCGTGCAATAAGTCTCAAAACTACATTGGTGGCATACACGTGTTCTTCCAAAACAAGATCCTCCTCATTTCAAAGTGTAAAGCGTGATTCAAACCCTAACCGTCCTATAGCCTACAAGCGAACGACATGTTTTCATAAATGGTTGCCGACCACGGGGGTGGATGACAGGCGGCGTGTTTAGGAGACATTAATGTCTCTTCGGGCTTTTGCTAATTTCAATTGTTGCGGGAAAAAAGGAAGATGCTGCTGGTGGCTCTTAAATGATGAAAATGCTTTATATATATATATATAGTGACGGATTTCTCAAGATCTTCCCCACAAAACAGGAGCTTTTCTTGTATCAAAAGTTGTGGCTTTGTGTTAACCTAGATATTAAGATTAAAAACCAACTAAATATGTAGTTAACAATAAGAGTGCAATTCTTGTGAGAATTTTTTTTTAATTTTTAATTGAGAAATAAAAACTGCAGAGAACAAGAAAAAGGAAAGTGGAAAAGAAAAGATATTAAGATTAAAAACCAACTAAATATGTAGTTAACAATAAGAGTGCAATTCTTGTGAGAATTTTTTTTTAATTTTTAATTGAGAAATAAAAACTGCAGAGAACAAGAAAAAGGAAAGTGGAAAAGAAAAGATATTAAGATTAAAAACCAACTAAATATGTAGTTAACAATAAGAGTGCAATTCTTGTGAGAATTTTTTTTTAATTTTTAATTGAGAAATAAAAACTGCAGAGAACAAGAAAAAGGAAAGTGGAAAAGAAAAGATATTTTCTATTTTTCATCTCTACTTGTCTATCTTTTTTCCTTCCCCACCACAAAAATTAGAAAACATATCCATTCATTACCGTTTAAAATATTTTTGTATGTTAGAAAAGAGAAAAAATGTTGAAATTAATTAATAATTCTATCTAAAGCTTGCAAAGACTTTTTTGTTTTAATTTTCAACAGAAAGAGAAATTGTGGAAAACACCCTTTTCTAGTTTTCCAAAAATAGAATTAGACAAAAACTTAGTTTTCTTGCTTTGTTTTCCTTAAATTTCTGAAAAATTGGAGTTCATCTCTTCCTCTAGCAACCTTGGTGTCTCAAGAAGGCTTCTCACTTTCAACCACATATTATATATGGTTAAAATTATGTTTCAAATAATGTTTTATAAAAAATTATTTTTTTATTTAAAATTATTTATTAATATTGTTATATCATTTTAATGTTGATATTAAAAATTATTTTAATATATTTTTAATTAAATTTTTTTAAAAAATAATAATAATTACATTTTTAAATATTTTTTTAATTAAATGTGTTAGCTTTGGTTGGAAAATGAAGTGATGGAAACTAATTAGGCACATGTGATAAAAAAATAAATAAATATCCACAACCACATTTTAAAATCAGGAGCACGATATGCTTAATTAGCTTTGTCAAGGGAAAATAAAATGTAAAAAAAATGATAATGTTAATTTTTGCTCGAAATTAAAATAAAAATTGATATAAAAAATTGTTTCTAGAAAAAATTGGTACGGATTGGGATAATTTGTGCAGTTGAAACGTGACTGTGTGTGTGAAATTCGATTGAGAGTACGAAAGCTCCGACCTTTTTTTATTAAATCTCAGTTAACAATAAACTACAATTTATAATTTTTTGTTTTCAAATCATAACTGTAAAAATTAAAAACAAAACAGGTGTAAGCTTATGGCGTGAACAAAATTACTTGTGTCAGAATGATGCGGCAGTGTTCCATGTGCTTCAGTTTCACCCTTTTATTTATAAATTTGCTAGCTAGCTAGTCCCATCTCCCATAGAAAGACAGCAGCAGCACTCGAGAAATTAAACTTGGTCCCAAGATAGATATTGGGATTCCAAGTTGAGCCCAACAACATAATGAAGGAATCGAACAAGAAAGATGCTACTAATGATACCGTTGATGGGATCGACGGTGACGGCGATTTTGATCCAAGTGCACCTCCTCCATTCAAGATTGCTGAGATCCGAGCTGCCATTCCTAAGCATTGCTGGGTCAAGAATCCATGGAGGTCATTGAGCTATGTTTTAAGAGATGTTACCGTCGTCTTTGCCTTGGCAGCAGCTGCTCTGCACCTGGATAGTTGGATATTTTGGCCACTTTACTGGGCTGCCCAGGGTACAATGTTCTGGGCCATCTTTGTTCTTGGACACGACTGGTAATTACATCTCTATATTTGGTTTTACATTGTGAGATTCTATCTCTTTCTTGAATAACATTGAAGTTTGTACGCATCTACATCAGTAATGAAAAAACCCATTTTGTTTCTTGTACAGTGGCCACGGAAGCTTTTCCAACAATCACTTGCTAAATAATGTGGTGGGGCATATCTTGCATTCTTCAATTCTCGTACCTTACCACGGATGGTGAGTTTTTCCATCACAGTCATGTTTAGTTTCTTTAACATCTTCATCATACATTTTTTACCTGGCCTTCAAGGTGTGCATGAATAATATTGTACAGGAGAATTAGCCACAGGACACACCATCAGAATCATGGCAATGTAGAAAATGATGAATCATGGGT
This sequence comes from Populus euphratica, assembly GCF_000495115.2. Classification (NCBI taxonomy): domain Eukaryota; kingdom Viridiplantae; phylum Streptophyta; class Magnoliopsida; order Malpighiales; family Salicaceae; genus Populus; species Populus euphratica. The sequence goes on along the minus strand of NW_011499969.1, from coordinate 200,928 downwards.
TCCGGTACATATCCCCTCTTCCTTTAACTTCACTGAGCTCTTCTTATTTTAATTTCAAGTGAACAGATGGATGTCCATGTTCTTTTTAAATTCTGCTGCTCGTTTAAATTTCTGTTCATCTCTTTAATTTTTTAGCCAAATGTCCGTAATCCCTTACCCTCTCTTTAATCTCTTTCAGTTGCCTGAGAAGATTTACAAGAATTTAGACTTGACTACTCGGATTATGAGATACACTGTGCCTCTCCCCATGTTAGCATACCCCATATATCTGGTGAGAGCTTACATCTTGACTTTATCAAGGATAAGTATTTACCAGAAAAACAAAAAAGAAAAGATGTAAGAAACAAAAGAAATGTAGGCAGGCATAGATCTCGATAATATGAACAGAAAATGGGAATATCTTTCACGGTCTTGATTTTGATTTTCTGCTGCCTTTTGAGTTTCAGTGGAGAAGAAGTCCAGGTAAAGAGGGTTCTCACTTCAATCCCTACAGTAAATTGTTCGCTCCCAGTGAAAGGAAAGCTGTGTTAACCTCAACTGTCTGTTGGTCTATAATGGTTCTTCTGCTCATCTATTCATCCTATGTTTTTGACCCTGTCCAAGTGCTTAAGATCCATGGTGTTCCGTACTTGGTGAGTCACTTTACCCCATAAATCTTGGATTTCCTACTTGTCACTGCTGAAATCACTTAGGTTTAATACAATTTGCAGATATTTGTTATGTGGCTGGACTTTGTTACATACTTGCATCACCATGGCCATGAGCAGAAACTTCCCTGGTACCGCGGCAAGGTACACTGATGTTATTATATATATATATCCTCTCACAATACCCGACACTTGCAAGGGATTTATTTTACCAAGAAGTAAATTAAGGTCTGTGTTTCGACAGGAATGGAGTTATTTGCGTGGAGGGCTTACCACAGTGGATCGGGATTATGGATGGATCAACGGCATCCACCATGACATTGGCACACACGTTATACACCATCTGTTTCCTCAGATTCCACACTACCACTTGGTAGAAGCGGTACTCCATCTCCATTGCTCGAAGAAATACTTTTCAGATTGCAAATTAATTTAGTGCAGATTGGTTCATTATGAAGGAATACTGATAGTTTGATTCTTGCCTTCACAGACAAAGGCAGCTAAGCCGGTGCTCGGAAAGTACTACCGCGAACCTAAGAAATCTGGGCCATTTCCACTCCACTTATTCAGCAATCTAGTGAGAAGCATCAGAGAAGATCATTATGTGAGCGACACAGGAGACGTTGTCTACTACCAGACCGACCCCCAACTGTGCACAATCAAGTCCAACTGATATTGTTAAGAGCTCAGACAAAAAGGGGAATATTATAATAGTTACAAGTCTTAAAAAGTACCACTCATAGGAGTATTTGATTTCCTAAAGCAACCGCATTCTTTCCTTTAGGTGAAAAGAGAGATGCTCTTAGCAGGATAATAAATGATGTAGCATCTTCTTCAAGAATTATGTTCTGAGTTAGAAAGTTATGGTGGGTGATCATAATATTCTTTTTATCTTCAAAGATTTAGATATATTTCAGGTATTCTAGCAAGAATGCAGACGCGTACGAATTTCAGGAGCAAGCAACCAGAAAATCTTGCTCCAATGTTGCTTTCCAACACATCATTTCTCCTGTTTGTAGGTCTCAACAATAAGATCCTCCAGTGTAAAGCTTGCTGGGCAACCACGGGTTGGTTCAGATGGGTTTGAAAGACTGTTTGAAAATGAAATACAAATTATGTTTAAAAAAGTTATGAATTTATTTTAAAAAGTTATGAATTTATTTTGTTTAAAATGATTTTTTATTTTATGTTTTAATATATTAATGTTAAAATTAATTTTTTTTATTGAGTTATTTCTAAATAAAAAATATTCTGATTGTGAGTTATTTCTAAATAAAAAATATTCTGAACAGTGATTACTATTATAATTTTAAATAGACTTTAAATGGTAAGATGCTACATCTACCGCGGATCAACCACAACACATTTCAGTGTAATAATAAATCTTGGCTTTACATAATTACAATAAATTATCTTAAATTATATATGCTTGGTTGATGTTTCTTGATAGAAGAACAAGGACAATAATGAAGCAAAAAACTTGTTTGGTTAAGAAAATAAAAATAAATACATCTGAGATGGTCTTAGAATTAATTTCTGTGGCAAAAATGTTAACCAAAAAACATAGCTATTTGATTATTGTTTAATTTATACACCATGTAAAACCATAAATTTCATGAAATAAGCGTTTAAATCACTCGTAATGTATAAAAGATATCTTAATGCTACTAATTAGTATTGCCTATTAAAAATCTAATAGTGCTTTAAAAAATAGTATTAATTATATTTATTTTAATCATATTATCACAATAGTTTGTTTTAACTTTGTTTATTAATGTATTTTTTTGGTACAGCTGAAATCTAAACACAAGAGATTACTTGGAGTTTGTTTATTTTTGTGTTTAAAATATATTTTAAAAAATAAATTATTTTTTTAAATTTTAAATTAATATTTAAATTTTTTAAAATTTTTTAATATCTTAATATTAAAAATATTTTTTTAAAAAAATTACTTTAATATATTTTCAAGCCATAATTATTATATCATCAACAGTCTATCGGTCCATTTAAAGGCTGCTTCACATCGGACTGCACTCCATCCGGTCAATCACTAGCACGCCATTCTTGAAAAACAAACAGGTTGCGTTGCTCCACAAGCTACACATGAAAAAATTTGTTGAGGGATACTTGTAATATTAACGATACTATAATCATGTTTATAGGATATAACACTAAGGTAATTCTAACCCATCATATTTCTATTTTAATGCTTGTTTAGTATTATTATTTTCACCATATAATCAAAGAAGATTATACATTAAAATTAGATTAAAATATTTTAATCCATTAAATATATGATTTTATTAATTTATAAAAATATTCAAAACAATCTCTTAGAAACTTAAGATTTTTTAAAATAGTTGGATGATGCATATGTAAACAAGTGACAATATAATAGCTTTTATATTCTCTTATTCTTTCTATTTACTATTTATTTGAGTGTAGAGAAATACCAGGATCACCGAAGACGCCCACCTGTTTTGTGAGTTCTTGACAAGATGTAAAACGCTGTGGCAAACCACCGATCATCACGGCGGACCTACTCTCTTTAAAGCCGTCATATGTCTTTAAGACCAACCCCCTCTTTTCTCCCTCATGTCCTCTCCCACCCGTCCTATTTATCAAATTGATACATTAGATGAAGAAGGAATTGATGGGTGAAATCGAGTCAACACAGCGAATGTGGTGCAAAGTAACTATTTGATTCCTACAACCTCAACTTCATTTCATTTAGGTAAATATGTTTGTCAATTTCCAACAACAATCTCGAAATTGTTTAAAATTCAATATCATCCCTGACAATTGAATAATTGGAAGTTGACGGGATTCCTATTGTTCAATTCAAAAAACAAAAAGTTGTAATGGTAATTGATGGTTTCAACATGTTTTTAAAAATTAATTTTGAGTCCAAGTTTTTATTTGAAAATTCAAAGATAAGGTAATAAATCAATGATAATTTTTAAAAACATGTTGAAACCATCAACTATTTAAAAATTCAAAAATAAAATAATAACTCAATGGTAATTTTTAACTTTAGTTTTTATTTGAAGGTTTAAAAACAGGGTTATAATCAAATAATAGATAAATAAAACTTACATGAAAACCAAATTTCTTTACCCTTGATAAAATATTAAACTTAGATGATAAGAGTCTACTTGTTTTTAAACCTAATATCTTAGTTCAACTATATAATAAATTTAAGCGGATGCAAGTCTTACAAACTATTATATCTATCAACCATGAGCTTTGTAATGTGCCTAGTATAAAGGGTTAAAGACTTGGAAATCATTATAGTCCCCTAGTTGATCCATAAAGCTGAATTTATTTATTTTTATAATTTTTAATATAAAATATTAATATTAGAGATATTCATTTTTCTATACCCATAAATATATAAAAATTCTTCTAATAACTTACTATATTTTTATATTATTAATATTGTATAATAAATGTTTATTTTTTTTATTAATGTTATTAGGAGAAAATAACTTTTTAATTTCTCTATTTTAACAAAAACAAAGTTTAAAAATTATAAATACTCTAAAAAATTTATAATTTTTATTATTTAAATAAATATAACTAGAAACGCGGGGGGAGGGGGGGGGGTCAAATAAAACATGCTCATCAACAGAGGCTTGGAGTCCATGTCACAGCAAAACTATAAAGATTTTACATTTATTCCAAACTTTGGAAATCGAATTGATTAGACTATTCACCTCAAATCATTTGATTGAAAACATGCAGCGATCGCAAAACTTAGAGATTATACTCATTATCGATAATTCAGAAAAAATATATATATAAAAAAGTGGTGAAGTGTTAAAATTAGAAGTATTTATTAGATAAGATGTTTTACTAATTGAATTATAAATTGTTTAAGTGTTTATGTAAATAGTTTATTTTTTCAAATATTAAACTAAATTTTCTTGATGAACGCCTTTTTATACATGTAAAAAGTTTTTTTAACAGTATTTGAGCACTCTTTAAAGGTAATAATAAAGTCAGCAACTTAATAAAGAAAAAATAATAAATACATTTAAAAAGGTTTAACTTGTATGGTTTACTTTATTTTTTTCCTTGGATAAAAAGGTTAATAATAATTTTATCATAATAATATTTACAAAAAAATAAAATATCTCGTACATGAATATGACTTCACAGCCTTCCCTTTCATCAGTGAACTTGAAAATTATATTAAGTAATTAAAAAGAAAAAGAAAAAAGAAATCACGCAAATGTGGGTTTCTGTCTAATCGGTCTAATAATTGCAGGCCCTAGGTACATTGAAACGAGTTGAGAGTCGGGCTCATGGGAATTCAGGTCAAGAGCGATGCACGAGAGGAACCGCGAGGCTGGGATATCAGATCGTGGATGAAGATTTTAGACAGATCATTTCAAATCAGGTGTCTGTTTTTTGACCTAGTTTTCTATTTACGAGAAAAAGGACTTCAATGTCATCTTCATTATTATAGCTCGAGCTTTTAATCCTTCCCTACCTAAGTTCTAAGAAATTTCTAAGTATGCAGAGCCCACATCAACTAAATGCTAAGGAGACGTGGGCATCGTGATACATTCGGTTCACAAGTTTTGAAGGCGTGAGGGGAAAATAATTGATAAAACTTTTTATATATATATATATATATTTAAAGAAGTCAATATATTGAAAGGAATAACTAGAAGATAGTAAAAAATAAGATACCAAAAAAAAAAAAAAAGAGAATCACAAAAAAAAAAACACATTAAAAAACCAACAAATACATAACCGAAAAAGAACATTAGGATTACAAGAGCGGATACTCTTAGGATATTGGTATGTATTTCCAATAAGATAAAAAACAAGGAATATGATACAATAAGAAATGAGACATATAAGAATTTACATGGTTCACCCAATTAGATTACATTTATGAGCAAGTATAGAAGAATTTTACTAAGTAATGTGAGAATTACATTCTCTATTAATAGGAAAAAACATCTCACTTACTTTCTTACTCTCTTATAAATACCTCACAACTTTACGAGACTGTTCTCTCTTCACTCCCCTCTTCTTCTCTCTATCTTGGTGTACATTTAAGGTTTAGATGCATTATCTATTTATAAGCAAAAATGAGGATACAAAGCTCATAAATCATGACACTAATTATGCCATAAATTATGCTAACAAATCATCTCAACTCATATTCTATCAATTATATCAATAACTCTACTAATTATATCAATAACTCTACTAATTATACCAACAACTTATCTTCTATTTATTTTTATTTAACAACTCATTTTTCATCCATTATATAAATTTAATTAAGTGGAATTAACTAGCTTATAGATACACCATGCTCCTAGATAAAACTGTTTATTTATCTGAAAGTTTTGTGAGTTCAATCATTAAGAGCTTCACAATCTAATGTTGACCTGTAAGCCGTTAAAATCCATTCTAAATATGCACTTTCAAGCCTTTTTTAAAGTGATTTAACGATAAATCATGCCCAAATTTCACCTATTTTATGATTTCTTGTTGACTAGTTTACCTTTAATTTATGTTTATGTTATAGAAGTCTGGATTTTTTGTTTATATGATTTTCTTTTCAGGGAGGCTTTAGTCGACTAATTAAGCAGAATATTTTTTTCTACTCTGTAATCTTTGACTCCCAATTATGAATCGATCAAAATTCCAGACTTGTTGTGTAATTATCCTTGCACCTTCACCTTTTCTTTCTTTAAGGAGGTGGAGATCAAATATTTTATTTTTAAAGAGGCTAGATACATAACTATTTTTTTTTAAAAAAAAAATCTTGCAGTAGATCCGCACCTGCCTGTACCCTATATATCGTAACAGTTAAGGAGTGGACTGTCATCGTTGTCATCGTTCATAGAAAGAACACCACATCGGATTGAGCACCGAATGAACAGTAAAGTTGTGGTGGTGAGCTTTGAAAAGGAATCTTCTCTGCATGGATTCCCAAAAAGAATTTAAAGTAATGCAATCGAACCGATCTTCTCTGCAAGGATTCTCTGCCTATTTCCTTTTATTAAGGCAGCAAAACCCCAAAAAGAATCTTCTCTGCATGGATTCCCTGACTCCCTGGACGCATTTACCAGGCTATGCAATCTAACAAATCTCTCTTGGACGTGCATGATGATCGAGATTTTATTTCACAGTTTAAGTTTTTAAGTTGCTGTGGTTTTTTTAATTTAAGTTGTCTATATTTTTGTATAAATTTTAAATTTAAGAAGGATTTTTTTGTAATATAAATTTTTAAGTTATTTTATGTGTATCTCAATTAATCCATAAATTCTAAATTTAATGATTATATAAATTTTTAATAATTTAAAATTTTTTAAAATTTAAATTAATAATTTTTTAAAAATAAAACTAAAACTTAATCAATTAAACTATACTCCTTCACGCACATAATAAAAACACAATCTAAAGACTCTCCGTTTTTATCCTGCCATAGAGATAGAGAGATGATTTGGAATTCATGTATAGTCTATGCATGCGCGTGGCAGTCTTTTTCCTTTATTGAACGAAGTAAATTTACTGGGTTCAATTCTCTAGGGATATGTTTGGTATTGAAAACGAAAGAACTTTTTGAATTACTAAAAAGAAAGAAAAGTGAGTTATTTAAAGAAAAATCTGATAGGAAGGAAGCTAATACATTACTAAAAAATTAATAAATATAAATACAAATATTAACAGAATATTTATATTAATAAATTAAAATAAATTATATCAACAAAAATATTCTTTTAGTATATATCAAGAGAATTACAATAAAAAAAGAAGAATTTAAAATAAAATAAAAAAATACAATGACATATCATTTATACCAACAGTATTAATACTATCAATAATTATGTCGGTATTTTATATAGAACTTTGAAATTGTTCACTTATTAATTGTACTGTTAATTACTGCTCTTTACAAATGAATTTTTCGATAGATTTAAAAGTGATCAGTGTTATTTAACGGGTTTTTAATTTTTTTTATTAAATTAAAATTTTAAATTACATATTACAAACAAAATCACTGATAGATTAGAAAGTCGTCGGTCATATTTGATAGTTTCTAAATTTTTTTATTAAATTACAAAATTTAAATTAAATATTACAGGTGAAATTACCAACAAAATGCTTAAAATATTAACATTTAAGTAAAATGCCCCAATAAAAATATTAGAATATCTTATTTCACAATAGACGAAAATTTAAATTAAATATTACAGGTGAAATTACCAACAAAATACTTAAAATATTAACATTTAAGTAAAATGCCCCAATAAAAATATTAGAATATCTTATTTCACAACAGACGTGCCTCTTTTTTTTCTTCTTCTTCTCCTTGCTCTTATGTAAAAAAATCAACATCCCTTTTTTTTTTTCTCTTGTCTTCTCTTCTCAACTCCTTCTTTTCTCTTTTATGCTCAGATATGTCTTCTCATCTTTTTTTTTTTCTCTCCTTCTTTTCTCTTTTATGCTCAGATATGTTTTCTCATTTTTTTTTCTCCTCTAATTTTTTATTTAACATAATTTATGAATTTCTTTTTTTCTCTTCTTAACTTCACTCGTAACTACATTAATGTAAGAATTTTTTCTTTATTTTTTGTATTTTTTTGCATTATATTTGTTTTTTATTTATTTTAAAAATTTTATATTTTCATAATTGTATGAATGTCATTGTATGATTTGTTTTTTCATATGAGATCATTTTTAGTTGATTTATTTATAGGATTTTTAAATTTTTAGCAATCGCAACTTCATAATTTCATATGAAATTATTTTCAGTTGATTTATTTATTCATTATTGTTTTTTTTGTGTTATTTATTTGTTCCAAATTTATTTGTATTGATTTTCTTCCTTTTTTTTCCAAGTAACTCAGTTCCGAGTGTGATGGAATGTTGATTTATATTAATTTAATTATTTTCTAGTTTTGTTAAATGATTGTTTTTAAATAATCACCAAATGAAATTGCATATGGTAATTTTGTTAGTTATATGACAAGCTTTCCTAGGAAAATACAGAAAGAATTAAGCAGATAATTTTTTTAGCGCGCTGTTCCTGTCAAGATATTTATCGGAAATAATATTTTTTATCACCGACAAGAAATTCACTAACGGAGCATTTGCATCTATGATCTTATCGGTAAATTAATCATTAATGAAATGATAGTACAAATACGGACCGAAAATTTCATAGGTAAATATAAGAATTCTAGTAGTAGTGTAGAAAATAATTTTTTTTAGTAATATTTGGATTTTTTTAGTTATTGTCTTTTTTTCTAATTGAACATCCCAAAATCAATCATTTTTTTAGTAATATTTGATTTTTTTAGTTGTTCTCTCTTTTCAAATTTAAAATCCCAAAATAATCTGCAACTAGTTTTTCTTTCTTCACTTAAATGATGTGTTACACCAATGGACACCTTTTGTTAACCATACCACATTTTTAGAATTTGATTATTAGACAAACCACTTTTTTAGAAAGAGATCCAGTTGCTAGCTTGCAATATCAAATTTAACCTCTAAAAATAAAATAAAATAAATGTTGGATTTTTGTATATATATTTTTTTCTCATTGATGAAAAAAATTGATGAATGCTAATCACTAATTGATGAACTAAGATTTTATTAGTAAATTTTTGTGTATATATATAATTTTTTTCAAAAAATGTCAAATCAAGAAAAACATACGAGTATAATTTTCTTAAATTCTCGAGCGTGTTAGGCTAACAAGCACCATCCCCTATCCCCCCAACACAGGCGCACTGAGCCTGACATACTTCCAGGCTGAGGCATTACTAGGTTTGGCACCTGCCACACCCGAGTGCATCTAGGCCTCATGGTACGCTAGGCCTAAACATTGTTAAGTCTGACAGGTGTTGTCGGCCAAACAACTTGGCCTGGCGCTCTACCAAGCCAACAAGGTGGGCCTGACATGCATATCCTGTAGGTGTCAAGCTCCATGTTTTTACCATTACACCTCGGGCGTGGCCAGACACTCAATATTCACCTAGGCCTAACACGTGGTCAAATCCACCATACTTGTGGATTCAAACATAATGCCTAAATATAATGTTACACCTTTACAAATTTAACATAAATATTAGATGAATTATTTCTTAACAAATATACTTAAGTAAACAAGTCTACACTCGACGAATATCATTAAGTATATTAAAATCTCTCATGGCCTACCAAGTCTCCATCTCTTAGCTGAAAAATAAGTGGGGCACTTCTCACAATATAAGATTGATCTATAAGGGTTGAATGACCCTTCAACCCCTCTATTCCAGCAAAACAACAAAGTTCAAAGGCTATAAAAACCCTCTAAACCACCTAGGTAAAAGGTTTATAATATTTTTAGCATACACATATTCAAATTTTATCTCTCTAAAATATCATTACACTTTATCTCTATAAAAAGATACTTAAGCATCTGAGAGTCTCTAATTTTATAAAAAAGAACCTTTTGCAAACATCATCCATCGGCCACCATAGCTTAACATACATCAGGTACAAGTTATCAACCACCTTAACTAGAGAGAATGGATCAAATTGCTAGAATTAAAAAATTAACCAATTATCCAACACATAAGTCTTGCTCATAGTCTACTCGAATATTTTTGGGACATCATCAATGGCATCGTTTATGGAAACTTGACTAAAAAGTCTTTGGTTTCTTCTTAAAACTTGTTTTTGACATTTTGAAGACATTCCATAACACACAATCAATACCCATCTAGGCCAAGATGCGAGACAAATCTACTCATTATCATGGAAACTCTCGCTTAACTAGATCTTCAACAACTCATCAATCATGTGCAACTCCTAACTCAAGCCGTGTTGGCAACCGGAAGGCCTCTCAACAATTATTCTAGGAATATGTGATTCTTCTAGGAAGGTATGAACTTGGTCTTCCTAATACAATAGTCCCACAATTATCCTAGGAAGAGATGTACTTGGTCTCCCTAGTGCAATAACACAATTCTCCTGGGAATGTGCAATTCTCCTAAAAAGGGATGGATTTGGTCTCCTTAGTATAATAACATAATTATTCTGGGAATATACATTTCACCTAGTAAGGGATGAATTTGGTCTCATTGGGAAAGTAGGCCTATAATTCTCTTAGGAAGGGATGAACTTAGTCTCCCTAATGAAATAACACAATTATCTTAGAAAGATGCAATTCTCCTAAAATAATAGCCTTACAATTTTTCTAAAAAAAGGATTAACTTAATCTCCATAGTGCAATAGTATAATTGTACAATTATCTTAGAAAGATGCAATTCTCATAGCAATGGATGGACTTGGTCTTCTTAATGCAACAATTGTCCCAAGAATGACAATTCTCCTAAAAATGAATAAACTTGGTCTCCCCATTGTAATAACACAATTATCATGAGAATATGCAATTCTCTTCAGAAGGGGTGGACTTTGTCTTCCTATTGCAGTATCATAATTATTAGAAATGTGAAATTCTTCTAAGAAAGGATTGACTTGGTCTTTCTAGTGCAATAATATAATTATCTTAGTGCAATAACAAGACAAGTATCCTGAGAATGTGCATTTCTCCTAGGAAGAGATTGATTTGGTCTTCCTAGTACAATAACACAATTATCGTAGGAATATGCAATTCTTCTAAAAAAGGATGAACTTGGTCTTCCTAGAAAAATATCACCACAACTCTCCAAGGAATGAACTTGGTCTCCATAGTGCAATATCTTAATTATCCTGGAATATAGCGCAACTAGATCTCACAGGTGTTGTTAGGCTAATAGGGTGGCCTTAATACGCATCTCTCGCGAGTGTCGAGCCCAATGTTTTTTTCATCACACCTTGTGCATCTCTAGGTGCTCAATGTTCAAACATGAGTTTTAATTAAAATATAATGTCTGAATCTAACACCACACCTCTACAAATTTTATATAAATCTTAGATGAATTATTTTTTAATAAATAAAATTAATTAAACAAGTTTACACTCTACCAACACCATTAAGTGATTTAAAATATATCATGACCCACTATGTCTCCATCTCCTAGCTAGATAAATGAGTGGAACACACCTCATAATATAAAATAGATCTAGGGATGGAACCACTCTCTAATCCCTTAACTCCAATAAAAAAAACAAGGTTCAGGGTTATAAATACCCCTTGAACCACTCAACTAAAAGGTTTATAATTTCTTCATTCTCAACATTTTTAACATAAATGTTTTTAGAGTTTATCTCTCTAAAATATCATTATATTTTCTCCCTCTAAAAAGATATTTAAGCATTTAAAAGTCCTAAAATTCACAAAGTAGAACCTTTTATAGGTACCAATTATCAGTCACCATGGCCTTCCAGATACTAGGTATAGCCTACCAGTCACTTTGGCTATAAAAAATAGATTAGATTGCTAGAATTAATGCTATAAAAAATAGATTAGATTGCTAGAATCAATAGATTAACCAATTATCCAACATATAAGTCTTACTCCTAAGCTACTTTTATTTTTTAGGACATCACCACTAATTACTAATATACATGTAAATGAAAATTTTGAAAAATCCATTAAAACCAATCATTTTCTATGAACTATAAATGGTATAATGATTCTAAGAATGACAAATTACTTGTACTAGAAGTCTTTAGGTTTTAAGAGTTTTTTGGGTTCTTAGCATAGTGGAAAAATATTTTGGTAAAGTAAAATAATAAAAGAAAATAGCACAGTTTTACGAATCATAAATGCAATCTATGACTCTTATATTGTAGTTTCCATTGCATCACGTAAGTTATAGATGGTTTTTGCGACTTCATATGAAATTTAAACCCAAAACCCCACCTTTCCCTTTTTTTTCTCCCCATAGCTAGCCACCCTCCCCCTCTTCTCATTGTCAGCGACCTCTCTATCTCTTTCTCCCAACTGCGAAACACATCCATAACATCAGGAGATCACCTATCTCTCTTTTTGTCTCTCTCTCTCTCTCTCTCTCTCTCTCTCTCTCTCTCTCTCTCTCTCTCTCTCTCTCTCTCTCTCTCTCTCTCTCTCTCTCTCTTTCTAACACGAGATCGTCACCCCTCTTTCTCTTTTGACCTCAAGTCAACTTATTTTTGGCCAAAATCACCACCACTACACATATTCTACACTTAGAGGTATATGCAACACTCCCTCTCTATTAATTTGATGTAATTTATGCTAATGTGTGTTAGTTTGATTTCATACAATGTTAGAGTTTAGAATTAGGGATTTTAATATATATATATATATATATATATATATAATTAGGTTAACTAGATATAGTTTGAGTTGATAATTAGGTTTTTTTTATAAAATATTCAATGACTTTAGGTTATTGTTGATTGTGAATTTTTTTTTTTGGTGCTAGAGTTAGTGTTTATTTAGGTTAAATTAAGGATTATATTGAATTAGATATAAAATAAGATAATTAGCTATAAAATAAATGATTTGGGTTGATATTTTTTTATGATAGCAAAATTTGATGAATTAGGTGTTCGCAAATTAATTTGAAGAATTTAGGTTTTAGATGATTATGTTACCATTATGGTTTTATTAATAAATTGTGAAATTTGATTAATCCTAGGATATTTATAAATTAGATTTATGTTTTGTTGTGTTGTTTAATAGAATGTCTGATAATTTAGGAATATTATGCTTTCAGGGATGTAGATTGGAAAAGAAAACTTGTGAGAATTTATTTTTTTATTCTTAGATCAATTACTTCAATGTCACTTCAATTACTAGAACCAAAGTGATATTCCACAGTACGAATATTTTTGTAAATTTTATCAAGTTAATGCAGAGAGTCAAGATGAGAGAAAAGAAAGAGAAAATTATGTTCTTTCAATTATAAAAACTTATAAGAAAGAGAAAATTATGTTCTTTTAATTATAAAAACTTATATACTTTCATATAGGTTATGTCCCTTTATATATGATTAGAGGAGGTGATTACTTCCTTTAGCAACTCCTCTAATAACTTGGACCAGACCCATCTATCATGGACGGACCAGACCTAACCCAATAACCAACATCTCTCATTTGCCTATGAAGGACTGAATCTCTCTAATACATTATACTTCAAACTTGAACAAGAATCTCATACTTAACGAACGGACCATGTGACCTGAAGCATATAGTGAAAGGAGCTCCAATATATAAACTTAATATAGGTCATATAGGAGGCATCAATCTTATAATTAATTATTCCTTATAGTGTACTAATATACCCTAAGCATTTTTAGTTACACTTGACTGAATATAATTCAATCCCTTGAGAATTTCATACTTAATTCATCCTTATAATTACAAGTATTCTAAATCATAAATGATATGATCCCGACTGGTGAATACAAATAATAGTTGTAGAACTAAAATTACTTTTTTAATTAAAAAGGTAGATTAATCTAAAAATATATTACCAATACTTAATATAAACCATAAATGAAAATACATATATGAAACTTTAGAAATTCTCACCATAAAATATTCTCATATTGATTAGTGGGAAATTTTCAATTACATTTATTATAGTAGATGGACTTTTCACCTTTTTTTATGGAATAATATCAACTTTAGACAATAAAAATGATTGTATAGGGCACTCATGGAACCAAGTATCATATGATAGTTGAGATAGATGCTATGTCATATAAGGATGGTTTATTTTTATGGTTGAAATTATGTTTTGTGATTTCTTTTAAAAATAAATTGCTTGGAATTAAATTTTTTTTAGTATTTTTAGATTATTTTGATATGTCAAAAATAATTTTAAAAAAATTTCATGTATTTCCATACAAGAAATACTTTAAAAAGACAAGACATTAATATGACAACATCACATGAAACTTGTTGTTCAACTCAAAATCTTCTCAAATTTAACTTCCTTTAAATCAAAATATGAAGTTTGTATTATCCAAACACAAATTTAAAATAACTATTCAAATGCATCTCAAACCTATCTAGTATAGATTTTTAATATCCCAAGTTTCAAGTGCCCATTACTATTTATAACTTGAACTTGAATACTATAATTTATAATCATTTAGTATATAGTTATTTTACTGTATATATAGTTTTTTTAAACTTAAAAAGTTATTTATTTATTTTGGTTGGATTAGTACTAGGTATAGCAATATTCATACTCATCCTGAAATCCAACGTTTTACCCTTGAGGTCCTAATTAAGATATCGGAACACGGCTTCTTTTTTAAAAAAGAATCCAAAACGATGGCTTGCACTGCAAACTGAGGACGCGTTTTCTGACTGTCTGAAGCTTATCTATGTCTTCACCTGTTTTATTAATTTTATTATTGAATCAATGTCTTAAATCCACTTGACTTGATCTGTACTTTGAAATAATTAAGGTTTAATCAACACTTCCCCCAAGCAGAAAAGAAGGAAGAATGTTTTGCATCTCAAATAAAAATTAAAATCCCACAAATTAAGTTAAGCAAATAAATTATTATAAAAGAAGCAGAGTCTAGGCAAAGCCACTACAGATGGAGGTTCCTTGCTTGTGTTTTTTCTTTGTTGGAGATTTTGGCTCTTTGCATGAACAGGAAATGAAATGGAGAGGTAGGCTTGGAGCACTCAAGCTTCCATTGCTTCTTTTTTCTTTCTTCTAGTGCACCACTACTTCATAAAGTTTGATTAAAAGATGGGAAAAGCAAGCAATGCTAACTAGACTGCCTTTGCATTAGTGCTCAACACTCCCCCCTATTGAGAATTGTGGAATCAATGGATCTCTCACCCCTTCCATGACGAGAGTATAGTGTAGTAGTATTCAAAAAAGGGTGATAGGTGGACGACACTGACAGAAGATGAAAGAATGAAGAGAGAAATGGCATCATAGTGGGAGCTAGCATCACCAGTTAGATGCATATAGTCCTGGATATAAACGTCTACTTCTTTCTTTTCCACCTTCAGTTCGATATAGAGTGCGGGTTACCAGCATCGGCTTCACTTTCCTGCAAAATACCATAGATACAGAATCCAATACGAGAACAAGGGTTCCCATCAACAACAAGGGTTAATTCATGGCTCATGGAGGATACAAAAGCTCTTACTAACATATCAAAACAAGAACAAGATGAGACGCGGGCTCATGTAGCACGCACAAAGAAGGATTCACTTAATTCTGATACATGTTTTATTAAAAGTAATTGATGTAACAGTTTTTAGTACATATGATGTATACAACCCACGAGCTAACGAAATCAGGCTATGGGTAATAAAATGAAATCCGGAGGCGACCGCCTCTAACTCATCAGCACAAGATTTTGCTTACAACTTCCATCTGCTGGTGAAAAAGAATGTATTGTTCTTAAGAATCTAAGAGTTCCATGAGCAGAAACCTTTCCTCCTGCTCAGATGTCTTTGAATTCTTCCTCGGGGTTTAATTTCAATTTTGTTTTTTCCTTCTGTCCTTTCTCCAGTTTCTTACTCCTGGATATCATCAAAACTTAATAAAATTTAAAAAATGACAAGAAATAAATAGTTAAATGCTGAACTACGAGCCAAATCAGGGCTTATATTGCTTCTAAGCCACTAATGGCTCCTGCTCGATATACAGCTGCTCCACCCAAGCAGGGAGCATCTCTGAACCTCCAATGTTAAGATGACATTGCAGCTGCTGCTCCTGCTGCTGCTGCTGCTCCTCCTCTAAACCCAATGGCCCGGGTTTCACAGGAGGGTTATCCTTCACCAGGGACTGTACCCATGACACGTCTGGCTCACCAATAGTTGCTGGCACTGAGGCAGCAGCTGGGGCAAAACTGCTACCATCGCTTCGAAACCCAAAAGAAGCAGACTTTCGAAGCTTATTAAGCTCTTCTCCCTGAATACCCCAATCCAATTTTCCATCAGGGGAACCCCAGTCTGAAAGATTAGGAGGCATTACTTTTGCTGGTGAAGAAAAAACTGGGTGACGGTTCACAGCATTTCGTTCCACAAAGCTCTGGCTACGCTTTGCAAAGGCAGCAGACCTTGAACTCAAAACTGCTGCTGCTGCACCTCCAGAATGATCCATTCCAAAAGATGGTGATGTTCTCATAGGAGAAGATGAGAAGCTGGTGGGATAGCTGGACCGAAGCTGCTGGTTTATGTTCTGGCGCATCTGCAGGCCCGTAGGAGACTGCAAATGGGTTGTTGCACCATCCAGTGAGAGTCCCTGCAACTGAGGCAAAATTGAAGGATCGAGGGATCCAAACATATCTTCAAGGTTAGTAGGCCTCAATCCTCCAAGCCTATTCAAGTCCCCAGTTTGATCACCAGAGGCAGTAAAAGCTGAGGCGGTGGAGAAACCATTGTTCCAGCTGGAAGGGGAGGAGAGACCAGAAATCTCATCCATCAATTGTTGCCTTCGACGGTGACTTTCAAGCCCAAGCAATTCCATGTCTAAATCCATATCTCGTGCACACAATGCAGCTTTTAACCTGCTACCAGGAAGCTGCAATGCAGGGGGCACCACATTAGACTGGTTTGTCCATCCACCCATAGGTGAAGAGGACCCAGATGGAGTCATAGGTGGAGTTGATGTAGATGGCATCAAGACAGATGAAGAACCAAGGGAAAGTGGGCTAATAGAACTCATGTCAAAAGTGGAACCATTGGCAGAGTAGGATCTAGGAGAAGGCACTGCTGAACCTGTGGAGGCATACAAGGGACGAAGCTCTTCAGGCTTGTGAGCAAAGAAACACACCCTCCTAGTGCAACCTGTCTCATCTTTACAGAGACGAGTTCTATACTGCGCAGGATGAAGCCAGCACTCAAAAATACCATGTGCATATTCACAGGCATCACCCTGCCTGCAAGACCCCTTTCGAAACTCAGGACATGGAACACAACTATAGTGATATTTCCTGGGGTCACGGCGCCTAGCATTCTCCCCAGGGTGCACAAATGGGCACTCTGTCCAATCATGAGAGTAAGCCCTAGAGCACGGCTTGACCTTAAAAGTATACATTCTAAACTCATCAGTTCCATACATCCCATTCTTAATATCCGGAAGTGTCAGATCAATAGGATACTCCTTCTTCTCAGACCCATCTTTTGATACCCTTGGCGTTGATACTTCTTGCTGTTCCCTCCCATCCATCTCATCTGCAATTTGATCAGCCAAAACACATGTTTCTTCACCACTGGTACCACCCTTTAACATGATTTCCAGGGTCTTTTTCCTTGAATTAGAACCAGACTTGACAACTGGAGCAATCAAGTCTCCAGGGAGATTTCCATTGGCATCAACAGAATTAGGATCAGCAGAGGCATCAAGCAAGAGCCTGGCAACCTCAGGTGCAGAGGAAGAGCCACCTGCAGCAGCACAGTGAAGCGCTGTGGCCCCATCAGACCCATAACCCCTGTTGACATCTACATGACCTGTTTCCAAGATATAATTCAACACATCTTTGCTTCCAAACAACGCAGCAATCATGAGGGGTGTCCTCTCCACAACCCCCTTTTTTTACAAGCCAATTCTCCTTCCATACCACAAACCTGGCATATCAACATCATAACCCTCCTCTTCAATTGCTTTCTTAAAACCGATCAGATCATTCAAGGCAGACAATTCAAGCAAAACAGAGAAATCATAGCAAACCCCGTCTTCCTTTTGAAATTCGTTCTCCATGTTGAAACCAGTATGTGTTGGTTTCCTCTTTGTACCACTGCACATCACAAAGTCTCCTCCACAAAGTCTCTTTTCTACAAGGTTGTAAACAGATAAAACCTTCAAAAACATTTACAAACACAGGTTTTTTAATTTGTTTTCATTACAGAGAGGGAGCGAGACAACAACTGAAAGAGAAAAACGATAAGGTCAAAAACAGCAGTAGTACCTCAATCCCACCAAATTATAACGGAACAGCTTGAAAAATAACATTTTTTTATAATTTTTTAGCCGTTCAGCAAAAACAGTAACCAAATGAAAAGGAAAGCTATCAAGAAATGAAAAAAATATATATAGTTAAAATCCTAACAAAAACAACAGCATATCTAACACGCCCTACACCCTGGATTCTAATTGATCAAATAGCTAGCAATTTAAAAAATTAGTCTATAGCATAATTTCCATAAATAACAAGCTATACACCCTCCCAACTCAAGTCCCACTCTCTACCTACATTTTCCAACATGCCAAGCAGAAACATTAAGAGTTGTCGAAAACCCACCAAGACAGACATAAACCAATCATCAAATCATAACAACAAGCATTCAAGAAACATACCTTGGCTTCCAAATGTAAAAATAAGCGGGCTGGAATGTAAGAACTGAGTAAACCCTCAACTGCTTTGTTCTCTGGCTTCCTTTCAAGTTTATTGACCCCTCTCTCTCTCTCTCTCTCTCTCTCTCTCTCTCTCTCTCTCTCTCTCTCTCTGATTTTATAAATTTCACACAACCAAAAAAGCAAGAGAACGAAAGGAGAGGAGAAACTTTTTGGCTTCCTCTTTTAATGCGTTTTTTTTATTTCAAGTCAAAAAGTCGGAGTCGACGTCTTCTATGGCTCCTCCTATATTTTTATTTTTTTATCTCCTACTTTTTTATCTAATTATTTTATAATGTTTCCCTCTAATGCAAATGCAAATGAAATGCAAATGCAAATGAGATTTCTTGTGCGGTGGAAGGTGGGGGCCACTAGCTTCTTAATATCTGACTGTTATGGATTGTTACGTCGACACGTGTTGGAAATCCAAAGGAAACTGCCCTCACCTGAAGGTGATCGTATCGAGATTCCAGAATGTCATGCTTTACGCGTGTTTGGCCTCTTAAGGGGATGACGTGGACGTGCCCGTCAACATGATCTCAAATCTTATTCGTTGCTCAATTCTACTAAACTCACGGCCTGTGATATAAATTTATAGAGCAAGGTGGTAATATTGGTCGGAGCGAGCGCAGTGTTGGTCCCGTTCTGACTGTTGTTTCTTTGCGGTGAACGCTCTGTTAGATATTTGGTTGTGCAAATGCAAGAAGAAGAAAAGGCGCCACGGGGGGGTGAACTCTAGAAGCTATCGAAGTACGTGTAATAACAAAGGAACGCTTCGATGGTTTCTATGAAGCTCTGTCGTCTGTTGCGAAATTGAACTTGTTTTGGTCTTATTTTATTTTATTTGAAAGGTGTCCCCGTCATATATTCATGTACATGCTTTGGAATGCAGCAGTAATTATTTTAAAAATAATTTTTATATATAAATTAATATTTTTTATTTTTAAAAAATTATTTTTAATACCAGCATATTAAAATAATTTTACAATACCAAAAACAACTAATTTAAAATAAATAAAAAATTTAATTTTTTAAAATAAAAAATATATACTGGTATATTATTTTTGTTTTTATTTTCAACTTATTAAAAGATGAATATCTTCTTTTCTTCTTCTTTTTCTTCTTTTTTTTTCATAATGATACTATTTTATCTTGAATTACTTTGTCTCGCTTCAAGCATATATCTTTTATTCAAGGGGTATTAACAAATATCATATATTATATATTATCACAAAACAATTTCCTAACTCATATACTTATAATTTTTTAATAGAGGTTTTTGTTAGATTTAGGATGCGCAGTCCAATTAAATTAACAAGAAACACTAAACTATGATTTTAATGATTTTGTTTGAATGCAGATGCCATTGGTTTTAATGAAATTTTAATTCAATTAGATTTTTCTTATTATTTAAAATCATTATTTTTTTATTTTAAATTAAATTTTTTTATATTTTTAAATAAAAAATACTTTAAAAAACAAATATAATCATCATCCCAAACAATCAAGGCCATCGCCTCTCATTAAATATTTTGTGCATTATTATAGCATTTTTACTTGAAAAATTCAACATAGTTCTTGAATTTTTATTTTTTATAATTCCATCTCAAGATTTGTTCTTCTCACGTTTTGATCCCTAAAAGCATGGGAAATCACTGGAATAGACAAAAGAAAGAGAAATGTTTCGGCCAATCACATTCCATCAACACAAAAGAA
Organism: Populus euphratica; assembly: GCF_000495115.2. NCBI lineage: Eukaryota > Viridiplantae > Streptophyta > Magnoliopsida > Malpighiales > Salicaceae > Populus > Populus euphratica. Next base: position 180,300 of record NW_011499969.1, on the reverse strand, counting down.
AGAGAAATTTGATGCGTTGGTTTGCCTTTCTAATCACATGCTAGTAAGAGTTGATTGAAATTGCAAAGTTTATTTAGATTTGGTCTGATTTTAAAATATTACACTGATTAAATAATGTTTTGGAATATGTCGAGTTATTGAGATTCATGGGACATATTTAAAGTGAATTTTTAAGCTAAAATAAGATAAAGTTTAGATCTTGAGGTCCATAAACACCCACGCCTTTTTTTCCGGTACAAGGAGAATATAAATACATTTAATTCCGAAAACATAAAAATAAATTTATTTATTTATTCTTCAAGAGATATCCTTACAAACAAATATTAATTCTAAAATATCTTCCTCTCCTTCTCAATTGGCTACCTCTTAAACTCTCGCATCCAAATACATGTTTATAGATCCCTCTTTCTCTCGTCCTCAAAGCTCTCTTCTTTTAATTTTGTGAATAATCCAGAGGGGTTTGTCTAGTAATTCTGTGGATAATATGGGGACCTCTTTTAATTTCTCCCTGCTTCTTTTAAAAAGAAGCAGGGAGAGATTGAATGGCGGATGAAGGGTGGGGCCGATTGTGCCAAATTTCTCAACCCACGAGGGACAAATTGAATTTGTTTTATAAAAAAAAAAATAAAAAATCACGAGGTTTAAATCGGCAAAACGAGCACGGACCGTGTTAAAGTTTTTTTTTTTTTTTTTGGGTACACATGAATTGTTAAGTTCCAATCCAAAAAAGAAGTGATTGTTAAGTTTAGCTCCTCACGCGTTAATTGAAATTTAGTTGTTCTTTACGAAAATTAGAAAAAAAAAGATATTTAAAAAGATATTTTTTAATATTTCGATGTGGCTAAATCAAAAATTATTTTTTAAAAATAAAAAATAAATTATATTAATAAATTTTTAAAAATAAAATATTTTTTAGAAAACAATTACTTTATATTTCCTTGCAATTGGATAAGCAGGAATACGATGAGAGGCCATCATGTCTTTTTTTTTTTTTGATTTACGTGGGGTGTCCGGGCCAGCTTGCGCGCACCACGACTAATCTCTACGGCCCACTGAATATCCTGCAAACCTAGTAGGCATGTAAGGCACCGCAAGGGTGACAGGCATGCACGCTAGGGCTTGAACCCAGGTGCAGTGAAAGGAGACAAGCCCCTTCCACCGCTAGGCCAAGCCCTAATTTGCCTATCATATCTTTTTTAATATTAAGTTTCATGTGAATCAATTTAATACACATTCAGTCTAAAATCAGAATGGTATAATTTAATTAGTTAAATTTTAAATTTATTTTTTAAAAATTACTAATTTAAATTTTAGAATTTTTAAAATTATTAAAAATTTATATAATCATTAATTTTAAAACATATATAATTAACTAAAATATATAAAAACTAGCTCCAACATCTATATTCACCTTTAAAAAAATTCCATGCACAGTCATGTACACATGATAGCTGTATTGATTAGCCTTGTATGCTTAGCTAGCACGCCCTTGCTTTTTGCTGATGCTTCTTTTTCATCGATGACTGTTCAGATATTGGAGCGGCTTCGATTTGTGCAGCCGAAAGAGAGAGAGAAAAGGGACGGCTTGAAACGGTGGACACTAAATTCCTAATTTGATTCTACTAAGATTGATTGAGCATGTCCAGCCTGATGAAAAGTCCATGGCATCTTCAAGCCGTGGCCCCACACGAACCTAAACGACATGCAAGATATGGCAATCGGGACCCGTGAAAGCGACCCGACCAGGTCAGAACAAGCATTCCATGTCGTTTTCCTTGGTTGAATGGAAAAAAAAAGAAGAAGCTTGCGCCATTCATGCTATGGAAAATAGTCACAACATTTATTTAGTCCTCGCCCTATACGTATATATCCTGTTTCTATCTATCGTCTTAATATTAAAAATAATTTTTAAAAAATAAAAAATATATATTATTTTAATATATTATCCAAGATCACAGTACAGCACTGCTGTAGGGCTGAGCGGTGAGGAAGAAGAAACCTGAACATTTATACCTTCAGATTATTAGTGCTTAATTTAGCCACTGATATTTTTTAAAAAATAAAATTAATAACTGATAGGTCTTGCTATTTTTTAGGATTACAATTAAAGTTATAGATATTTTATAATATCTATTTTTAAAGAGAATATCTCTTTTCTTTTCCATGCCAGCTGCTTCAAGGAGGAAACCTCTCGAGACATCTTTACTCTTCATGATGACACCTTGTAGACATTTCTTTTAACAGAAAAAAAAAGAAGAATATATTGCAGTTTCAATATTCTTAATCGTTAACAAGAAATACAGGGATGTGGATTTTTCATTATATTGCTGGGTACTATTTATTATGAATTACTATATTAAATTTATTAATTTGTTACTTGATGGGGAAAATAAAAGCCTTAATTGAGTGTTTTTCAATTCGTCATTGGTTATTAAAAAATTATTAGGACATATTAGTTTATTTTATTTTTTTTGCAATAAAAATATTTTTTACTTTCAAGGTTAATGATATTTGGAATGGTTTACCACGAGTCTTTTTATCTTTTCATAAACATTTTAAAAAATAAAAATATTTATTTATCTTTGAAGTTAAAACAATTTGAAGTTAAAAAAATTATAAAGTTGTTAACTAAGAATTTTATTTGTTTTTCCCTTTCTTGTACTACTAGCAAAATGTGTATTTGTTCTTGGAAAGGACAAAAATTAAAAATGTATTTAGAAGTATTTTTATTATTTCACACGAGTTAATTTGTAATTTATAAGGTAATGATTGGTATTTTAATAATTTCTACATTGATTTTTTAATTTCATAAAATTATTGGCACGTGTTCATTTCACACTAGCATATAAGATATTATTTAATTGTCAAACCTCCATCATATCTTTTTTTCTATAATATATGATGTTGAATAATAAATAATTTTTTATCAATGATTGTTTTTTTCTCTTTCTCTTACTAGAAATAATACATGGTTATCCTTTTTATTTTTCATATTAAAATTTCAGTCTTCAATCTTTTGATTTCTCATTTTTGTTCTTATTCATTTTACAAAAGTTTAATTTGTTTTCAATTTAATCATTCAATTGCAATTTTTTATATTTTAATCTTTGTTCTTTTAATTTTTATTTTTTTTCTTTGGCTTTTTTATTAAAGTTTTATTAGTTTTCAATTACATAATTCAATCAAAGTTTATATTATTTTTTTTCAATTTAACTCTCATTTTTTTTATTTGTTTTTCTTTTAGTTAAAGTTATTTTCCATTTAAATTTCACCCTCCAATTGAAAATTTTTATTTGCACTCTAATTTATTTTTTATTTTGATTTTCACTCTCATTTTTTAATTATAAAATTTTTAGAACTTTTTGTTTGATTGATTTTTTTTCTAGTTTCATCATCTGATATTTGATTTGTTAGAAATTAGGTTTCATAATTTTTTTTATTTGTAGTGTTTTCAATTTAATAACCTGGATCATGAGTTTAAAAAATTAATATAGTTCATATTTTTTTTTATTTTTGCTCATGTTTTTACAATATTATCATTCTACATTAGTTTTTTTTAAAAGATTGTTTTTGTAATTATTTTCAATTTATTTTTTATAAATTTATCCGAGTCCCATGACGTAAATCACAAGTTTTGCAAATCTTTTTTGAATAAAAGTTTTTTAAAAGTTATTTTGTTTGCATTTGATTTTTGAATACATGATCTAATTTATCTATATATTTTTTGTTTTATATAAATGAACTTTGTTTTTAAAAATAAAAAATATTTATCTTTAAATGATATTTTTAATATATTCAGCCTTACATAATTTTTGTAGATATTCAATTAATTTATATTTTAATTTTTTAATATAAAAATACACATCAAAATAACGTGAATATAAATCATGAAATCCAAATAATATCATCTTCCCATATCAGCCCTCCAGATCTATCTTACAGCATCGTTAATGCGCCACAACACTGCTGAGTTAAAATTTATATTTTCCGGAAGCAAGAAACTGGACAATCAGCCCAGGAATTAAATTATAATTTACTTTTCAAGAATTTGTTAGAAATACTAAGAAGATAAGCCCAGGAATTAAATTATAATTTACTTTTTAAGAATTTGTTAGAAAGACTAAGAAGACGTTATTGTCACCGAGAAGAATAGTCAAGAAAGATTAATTATCCAGTAAAAAACGACAAAATTCTAAAACTTGAACAAAGCTAATGAACAAAATAGGCATGAATTTCCGATACAAACCACACAGCTTGGTACAAATCAATCTAAAAGGTCAAACTATTGTTCTATTTTATATATAAACACATCACTTCTCTCTTTTTTAAATTGTGCATGCATTTAACAACTATATAATATTTAATTTAATTTAAAAAATTAAAAATAGCAAGATTTTAATTCTAACAACTTGATTAACCCGAATACTGATATTATATCAAATAAAATTTTATAAATATTTTTATATTAATTTTTATAAAATTAAATTTTATGATCAATTAATTGATGTGATATGTGATAGTCATAATATTTTAGATCAAATATTATTAACTTGATTGGTACTGTAATAATAATTAATTTTTATAATATTTTTTATTTAAAAATAAATTAAAATAATATTTTTTAAAAATTAATTTTTAACATCAATATATTAAAATAATCTAAATATATATATATATAATAATAATTTCAAGCAAAAATAAATAAATTAAATCTTTTTAAAAATAATTTTAAAATACAAAAATAAACAATTATATATATCAACAACCATGCCACCTACCACGCGAGGTATCTAGTGGGGCGTAGAAACCAATGGGAAAAAAACACAGAATTGATCAACTTGAAGAATTCCAAAATGTGGACTTTGATCTAAATACGACATCACTTCTTGGTTCGTCAACTACTGTGGCCTTTGGCTCTCAGCTGAAAAGTAGAGAGAGAGAGAGAGAGAGAGAGAGAGGGTTCATCAGTTGGCTTGCCACGCAGCAATTTTTAACTTGCTGTTCTGCATCCCGACAGCAGTCTCACCACTACGCCTTTTTTTAGTCAGCCGCCTCGGACTTTTCTTCGGTACAGCGGACGGAAAACACGAAAAACCATGTTTCTGACAAAACCCAGGGTCCCATTGGAAATTCAGCACAGGCAGAATTTCCACAGCACGATGATGGAGAGAACTGAAATGTGAAGGACGTATTTAGAAAATAATTATGATCATGTTTTAAAATATTTTTTATTTAAAAATATATTAAATAATTTTTTTATTTTTAAAAATATTATTTTTGATATTAGTACAGTAAAATAATTTAAATATACCAAAAAAATATTAATTAAAAAAAAACTTTTAAAACGCAAAACAAACAAAACTGAACTCTTTATAAGAAAAAAATGTGTTAAAATATTCTTAATCTTAGAGTATTTTGATTCTAATTTTTAAAAATTTTGAGTTTTTTATCTTAAATTATTTTTTTATTTTAAAATTATTTGGATATATTGATATTAAAAATAAAAAATATTATTTTAATATATTTTTAAATAAAAATACTTTAAACAATAATTAATACTATTTTTTAAAACACCACTTTATTATTGTTAAAGCATAGGTGATTTTTGATAAATTATCAAGTACAAGTAATCCTAAACAAAATGATATTTTATTATTTTAAAATAAAAGAATAAAATTTCATAAAAAATTATTTGAAAAATAATATATTTATAATAGAATCAGAATCACAATTATGAATATTAGTTTTGTAACCATTATTATTTTGAATATCAATTTTTTATTCAATAAATCAAAGTGAAATTAATAAAGTCAACATAAAAATTTATAAAAATTTAATGATTAAAAAATAAGATTTAATATCTAATGTTTAAGAAGCAAGAGGAGATATAAACTGATATGGCATGAAAAAGAAATGAAAAGAGAAAAAAAAGGGAAAGAAAAAATAGGTAATTAGGGACAAATTGAAAATTTGTTTTTGACATGCATAATATTGTTAAAAAGATTTTAACGAGATGATTTTAAATTTACCATAAAAAACTACTAAATAAGATTATAATTGATTAATAATTTTGTTTGAGGTTAACCAAATCTTAAATTAAATCATTTTATCAAAATCTTTTTAGTAGTAATGATGTGTAAAAAATAGAGCTTTGATGTGTTTACGTTGACCCATTCTTTTTTTCTTTTTCTTTTTTCATTTTGTTTCTTATCTTATCTCACCTTTTATTTATTAACTATTGGATCTTAAATATCATATATTAGTAATTAGATATTCATAATTTTTTATATTGATTCCTTCGCATGTTAAATAATTTGCAAAAGACATGTATATTTAATTTCTGAGTAAATAACCATTACTCTCAATAGAAATTGTTACAAAACCAATATTTAAAATCATGATTGTATTGAAACTATATTATTTTTCAAATATAAGTTATTTTATCAAAATTTTTACAAAAATATGTTATTTAAAAAGAAAAAATCCTAAACAAAACTAGAAATTTAATCATGCACTACTTGAGTTTTTATTTAATTAGTGTTAATTCACAATGTGTGGGATGTGTGATGATGATACATGGCAATTATCAACTAGATGAATTATAGTCAGATTTGACCATTGATAAAAAGATTTAGAGGCTTTCTTTTTGGTGAAAGTTTATGGAATTAAAATTTTAATTAAATAAGTGTCCAAGAACTTTTCAGTCAGCAATTGTTAGCAAGATTATTGAGGACCGACGAATGTACTCAAAACTCAGTTGACTCGGTTAAAAAAATCCAACCCTTAATTATTCTAGTCGACTCAGTGGGACGGTAATCCAAAAGAGTATATACTAAAGAAGTTTCTCATATGTTTAACAGATGAACCAACTACAATTAAGCACGTCATGTGATTCAAAAAACGAACAAAACCATCAAACCATGAGAATGATTTTGAATTGTTGTGCCGATTATTTTAACCGACTTTCGAGCGCATCATGAGCTAGCACAAATTGCAAAACTAGATGAAAAGGAGAGGCAGAAGTGACAAATTAATCTTATAAATAAAAAATTATCTCACAAGATAATGACGTATAAACATGTCTATGACCTTTCGTAGTAGTATACACTTATTGGGGATGGAACCAAACCTTTTTCATGCGTTTAACAAAATTTGTAGGTGATTATAGTGTTTTTTCAAAAAATAAGAAAAATCCAAAAGTTAAGTTAAATCTCAATTAATTTGATAATATATTAAAAAAATAACACCAATACAAAAAAAAAAAAAAATTGGATGAGGTCAAGCTGAGTTTACACGTAAAACTTGTGATCTGATACATGAGATCGGAATAATTTTATAAAAAGACAAAATCAAAAAAAAAATTAATTATAAAAAAAGAACCTAAGAAAAAATTAAGCAAACCAGGTCCATTCTTTCAAACCTGTGACCAAAAGGTTAACCAAATCTCATTAATAAAATGTTGAGGAATAAAATCCAAAACAAAAGTTTCAATAAAAAAGAATTAAAAACAAATCAAAACAACAATAAATAAAAAAAAGAACTAGATCTGACATAAAATAAAAAAGAACTAAAATATTGAGGGATGATATAGAAAAGATAATTCAATTAAGAGAATGATTGAAAAAACTTATCAATCAAAAGAATAATGACTAAGTCTGAAAGGTAAAAAAATCAAGTAAGAATTAAATTGAAAGAAAATTCAAATTCTATGGATTATTTAAAATAAAAAATAGCAGTAAAAAAAATATGGATCAAACCTGAAGGAAAAAAATTGAAGGGCTGCTTTGAAAATATATAAGAGAAGGCTTTGAAACTGAGAAGGAAAAAGGAAAGAAGAAAGATAAAAAAAAAAAAAAAAAGGGGGGATTTGTAAAGCAAAACCTGATATTTTTTGGTATATATGCCTCCTATTAATGAAGGAGACCTGGTGAGGAATAAAAAACCTTGTCGTGGAAGCTGGATTCTAGCCGTCAAATAGATCATGGTTGCATTCTCTTTAATCTGTGTTAATATCATGCACAATTTATATTTTTAAATTAATTAATATTTTACATATATTTAAATACTAAAATGCTCATGATTATATTTGATAATAATTAAAAAAATATATGGAAAAGAAATTAAAACCCCAAGGCAAAAGAAAGTTTAATTCAAGTGCATTTGTAAGGGGAAAAAAAAATAAAGAATACCCCTGCCCTCCCGAGCATGATTTTTTGTTTTCAAGGGCATAACAACCATTGTATTGTGCAAATAACTACAGAAAAACTATTATACTCTTGCTTTTAAAGTTAATTTTTTAGAATATCTGACAATATTTACAAGTATTAACATTATTCGAATAAGATAACTAATGTAATCATGTTAACAATTTATAATCCGATTAGAATCTCCTTTGTGTGTAGTTTCTAGTTGAGTAATAAAAAGAGTTTATACTATACTTGTTTAAAATATCATTAGTGGATCCTCTAACCTTAACAACTATTTTATCCTTATTTAATCCTTACATCAATATCACATCTTAAGAATTTTTTTCAACTCCTTTTCATTTTTTGTTTATAATTTTATATAGCTCACCTCCTTATGGTTCGACCTCGGTCTTTCAGTGTTATTTATTACTTTAACACTCATGCACTTGGGAGAAGACATCAAACTTGACATAACAAAAAGATTGATTTCTTCTTCCAAGTGCAGGAATGTCGAAGTAATAAATAATCCGGCAAGACCGGGGTGGAACCACAAGGAGGTTAATTATATAAATTATATATAAAAAAAAACAGCAACAACAATACTTGTAGTAATAATAGTAATAGTTGTTGTAGTAGTAGTAGTGGAAGAAGAAGAAGAAAAAAAAAAGAAGTTGATAAGAACTTTGAGATGGAAGATCAATGTAAGGATTATATAATGATAACAACAAATATTAAAGTTAGAGGATCCATTAATGATATGTCAAACAAGTATAGTATAAACTCTTATTGCTCAAATGGAAACCATATACAAAAGAGGTTCTAATCAGATTATAAATTGTTAACATGATTACATTAGTTATCTTATTCGAATAATGCTAATACTTGTAAATATTGTCAGGCATTCATGATTATAACGCATTCATGATTATAACTTATGTTAACAACAAATCAAGTTTCTTTCATTACTCAGATATCGATTATACCATACAGTATGGGCAATGAAAGTGTTAAGTATTTGTTATACCAAGTGTTATACACATAAATCTTGATTAATCATTTAACAAGTAAAGTATTAAAAGTGAACAAGTTAACAAATACAAAACACGTTAGTATCAAACATTAAGGTCCATGTTGAGTTTACACTATACTTATTCTTACACCATTAGTGTAACCTTTTCACCTTGACATAATAAACTTAGTTAAACATAATAAAGAAGAGAAATATAAATAAACAAGATAAGAACATAAATAATATAAAAGTTAACTAAGTAAAGGAAAGGAAATGAAAGACATAAACTTGATATTAATGAAAGCAAAACATAAACAATACAAAGATAGAAAGCAAGAGCATGATATTGATCTGGAAACTAAGATGCTTAAATGCATGGTAATTGCCTCCTTTTATAGGCCAAAATTGAAAACTATTGATTTGATGACTTCTTGATGAGTGGGTGGCCAACTCTTGACTTGGTGACAATCCTTATCTTCTCTTATCTGCCTAAAATATCATTGATAATGTCAGAATTGTAACTACTTGAAAACATGAATGCTCTAGAAAATTATCTCAGCTTTCCAGTAAAAAAAATTGAGGTCATTTGAACTTCTAAAACTCTAGATATGGGCCAAATACTAAACAATGTTTAGACTATAGGACAGATACAGACTTCTTCATTGTTGTTACAATTTGGACTTGAAAATGACTTTTTTAAATCTTAGGTTCTATGAAAGATATAGGCCTATGTCTTAACTTTCCATCCATATAAAGTAAATCTAGATTCAAGATTTACAGCTACAGATATGACCCAATTACCGAATAGTGTTCCGGTTTGGATTGCATCGACATCTCTTTTCTAA
>NW_011499969.1:158448-169980 GCF_000495115.2 Populus euphratica | reverse complement strand
ATTCTTGTATAAATTATAATATTTATTTTATTTTCACTTTTCACTTTTCTTATATCTAACTTTTGTTTCTTTTATTTTGTTTCCTTTTCTTTCATTTTCTTCTTCCTTTTATCCTCTTCATACACGTGCATGAGAGTTTGGTCATGTATATTAAGTAATAGACTTTGTAGGGTATCCTCATCATTTTCAAAAAAATATGGCCAAAGAAGATAACTAGTCCCTTCATAATGAGAATAACTGTGTTAGAACACTTAGAGACCACATGAATCCTACAAGAACAAGTGAACCCTCATGTATAGTTTTCCCTCTTGATGCATCTTATTTTAACTTTAAGCTAGATATTATTCAAATTTTACATTCTTTTCATGGTTTAAATTTAGAAAATCCATACTTGCATTTAAGGGAATTTAAAAAGGTTTGTAACACCAATAATGACTTAATTTTTAGTATGAACACTATTAGATTAAAGCTTTTTTCTTTTTCATTAAAAGATAAAGCTAAAACATGACTATAAAATCTTAAATCAGGATCTATTTGCGCTTGGGATGAAATACAACAACAAGTTTTAAAATTGTTTTCATCTCAAAGAACAAATTCTTCCAAAAGACAAATCATCACTTCACTAAAAAACTAGGAGAAACATTTTACCAACATTAAGATAGGTATCGAGACTTATTTAATACTTGCCCTTATCATGGTTTTGAAACATGGAGATTGGTTTTATATTTTTATGAAGGGTTAACTCCTAAAGATAGATAAATGGTGACATTTATGTGCAATAGAACTTTTAAAGATAGATACCCTAATGAAGTAATAGAGTATCTAGACTTACTAGCTGAAAATGCTTAAAATTAGGATACTATAGGCACTTATGAGACACCAAGTAAAACTCAACCTCATATATCTAGTGGAGGAATGTACAACCTTAAAGAATATCATGACCTCCAAGCCAAATTTGCATCTTTAGCTAGAAAAGTCGAGGCACTAAAATTGAAAAAAATGGTCAATTAAAATATGTTCATGACTTGTGTGTCAAATCTATGAAACCAATGAATACTCAATCAATGACTATTTAACTTTGTCTTCTTTTAAAGAATGCCTTTATGTATAAACTTTTGCTTTAAACAATTTTCAAAGGTCCAATCATAACACATACTCGCAAGCATATAACCCTGGTTGGAGAAATTAATCAAATTTCAGTTGGAAGAGTGATAACAATAATGCACTAACTTCACAGCCACCGTTTTAAGCCCATCATAATTTCTAAAATTTTCATGGATATATACCTCTTTATGCTCCATCTCTTAGAAAAAATCTTGAGAAAATATTAGATGCATTCATTGAAAAGTAAAAGACAATCAATATTAAAAATGCTCAAACCATGGTAGATCTAAAAGATGTTTTTACAAAATTCATATATGCTTTTAGTTTTCAGGAGAAAGGTAAGTTTCCATCTCAAATACAACAAAATCTCAAAGGGCAATACAATTCAAGTGCAAGTAGTTCTGAAAGGCAATACTTGGATCAAGTTAAATTAGTCATTACTCTTCGTAGTGGTAAAGTTACTGAAAAACCCATTTTTGAACTTTATGAGAAAGAAGATGAGTCAATCTTTGATGGTAATAAAGAGGTTGAACCTGACAATTACAAAGAAAAGACTGATTCCCTGTACGCATTGTCATTTTCTCATACCATGACCGAATAAAGAAAAGTCAATCACAACTCTGAAATCTTTGAAACTTTCAAACAAGTAAGGATCAATATATCTTTTTTGGATGCTATTAAACATGTACCTTCCTATGCTAAATTTTTTAAAGATCTGTGTGTTGTAAAAAGAAAACTAAATACAAAAAAGAAAGCCTTTTTAGCCGAATAAGTAAGTGTTATTTTTCAAAACAATAATGTTTTGAAATATAAAGACCCTGGTTATCCTATAATTTCTTGCTTTATTAGGGAACATAAAATTGAAAGAACTTTACTTGATCTTGGAACTAGTGTAAAGTTACTTCGATATTCAATTTTTCAAAGTCTCAATCTAGGTGATTTAAAACCAACTTTTATAACTCTTTTACTTGCCGATAGATCTGTAAAAATGCCTAGAGGAATAGTTAAAGATGTGTTACTACAAGTTAATAAATTCATTTATCTCGTGAATTTTATTGTCTTAGACACACAACCTATTGAAGCATGTAATTCATTTCCTATTATTTTAGGACATCCATTTCTTGCAACTTCTAATGCATTGATTAATTATAAGAATGGACTGATGAAGTTATCATTTGAAAACAAAACATTGGAGAAGAATATTTTTAATATTTGTAAGCAACTTGGAGATGATAATGATTTACAAAAAGTAGATCTTATTAAAGAATTAGTTTATGATCAACTTGAATCTACTTTAAGTAAAATTGAGTATGATGAATCTGAAGATTTGCAAATGATTTATTCTTAGGAAGAAATTATGAACAAGAAAGACATAAAAAATATTGATGCGAATATTTTATCAAGAGTGACAATATATTCGACATTAAACATAACACCAATCGATGATTACTTTCCTGAAAAATCTTTAGTTTCTTTTAGATGAATGCCTTGATTTGCTAATTTTAACAATTTTCTTGCTTCAGGATATTTATCAACTCATTGGAGTATCTAAGATAAAGAAAGTTCTTGAACGAAGTGAAGAACTTTTATCATGATGACCTTTACTTATTCAAATATTGTCCTAATCAAATATTTCAAAGATGCATTTCTGACAATGAGGTAAATAATGTCATTAAATTTTATAATTTTGAGGCATGTGAAGGGGTTATTTCTCATCAAGAAAAATAATTGCAAAATCTTATAAAGTGGATTTTACTGTCATACCATAACCAAAGACTCATCTATATTTTGCAAAACTTGTAAAAATAATCAAAAAGTTGATATTGGTAAAAAAGTATTGCTTTATAATTCCCGGCTCCATTTATTTCTTTTAAAACTAAGATTAAGATGGAGCAGTTCTTTTATTGTGAAACATGTGTATCCATATAAGACTTGTGATATCGACAATCCAAAGAATGACAATGTTTTTAAGTCTTTCTCTAACCCTAGTCAAATGACAGATAATGGTACTCTATGAATCTTATGCCGATTCTTTTAGTTTCTCATGATAATTGATATCTATATATATATATTTATTCAATTCCTTGTTTCTTCTTTTTTCTTTGTATCTCTTTTCCTCTTATCTATAAAATAGACACCACTCTTGAAAAATTAAAAAAATATTTTTCTGCTTTGCCTCTAAATGCGATTGTAAAAATTTATTGTGTTAGGTGTGAAAGATTAAGGTTATTAATGAATCATGAAATTCTTGAAGATATTCGCTAACTAATTGAAACAAAGGTCCAATTATCAGGTGAGTCTTCTAATTCTTTTATTTCATACATGCCTGTGTCAGGTCAAAATACTTTTGCAGAGAAAGATTGTGCAAAATGATTGAAAGTCTGTCACCGATATACCAGATGAACTTGTAATGCACAATGTCGTTCTTTAAGACTAGTATCTATAAACCGTGAAGATAAAATACAATTCATTAAGGATGGCCTAAGTAAGGAGTTTTTAGATAATCTTCTATTAACTTTTAAGACGCATCTGAGTGGAAATGTGCATTGTGCAATTCATGATTTATGACCCCATTTTCATAAGAAACATATTCGATTTAATCTTTGGAATTTAACTAAAAAAGATCTTATTTGTCAGTTTTTAAGAAAACTAAATGAAAAGCTTATCCCCAACCCATAAAGGATGTTTGAACCTTAGTTTGTAAGAATTTGTGTCTTTTGATTTTATTAATATTTGTTTAAGTGTGTTTTAGATTTGTCAGTATTTGTTGTTTCAGGAGAAGTTTTCTATACTCTATTTTTCTATCTTAGAATATTAAAGACAATGTCTCATTTTGGTTGGGGAAAAAGGGTAGTAGTTGATATTAAAAAATAAATTAAAAAAAAAATTAACTAATCATGTTTACTATTTCATAGACCATTTGCAAAACTGTTGTTATTAGGATGGTAGAGGAAAGGAATTATTTTGTTAAAGTGAATCTTGAGACGCATCTTAGTAAACATTCTTAATAAGGTCTATCATGATACTTCTTGAAGTATTCATGTTTACAAGCTCTTAAATATTATTATCAATTGATTCTGCTCATATACTCATTTAACAAATATTCTTAAACCTGTATTTTCACACACACACACTTTAACATATGATTATGAGTTGCACATTGGATTATTACATTATTTATGTTCTTTTGTTAAAGGTAACAATTAAGGGAAATTGATAGTACATAATTTTGAAAAAAAATTGATAATAATAAAAACGTAGATAAGTTTGATTTCGTGGCTTCCTTAACCTAAGCAATTAAGCCCGGAGGGGTGTTTTAACACCTAATACTCTAAAATCAACTAACCTGGGAGTTATTGGCCAGTGGTTATTACATGGATTAAAGAGAAAAGTTTAAGAGAACCAATCATTGCACTATCTACATATCAGTATATGCAACCCGAGTTATTAAGCTTGTAGGGGTGTTGAGACACCTAATGCTCTAAGACCAATTAGTTTGGGAGTAATTAACCAAAATCTTGTTATATGGGTTATAAATGCATTATGTTTTAAGTTATATCTATATATTTTTTTTTAAGAAAATATAATAATCCCAACTCAAGAATATTAACGTTAGAAAAATATTATAACATAATATTATTTTCTTCCAATAAAAGCCCCATTATCTATGTTTTCATACATTGAGCACATAAAAAGAAGGCTTACTAATATCTTCTTTCAACAATAAAAAGCAGATATATAAATTCAATGAGAGTTTATTTATTGGAATAGATTAACAAAAGTTGAATGATGAATGTCTTGCTTATGGAACTTGCAAATTGTTTTTTTATTTTAACACTTTGATTACTATAGACTAATAATAAGCTAGTTGGGGAGTGTAATTAGTACTTAAAAGTATATTTTTATTAAAATTTTATATCATTATTTTGCACTTAAAGTAACATTAATTTCCCTAACTTAAGTATGTTTTATAATAATAAGTCTGATAATATAAAATAGTTTTAATTTGTAATAAATACTTATTTTAAATGCAAGTATATCTTACAATTTAAATGATTGATTGATGTGATTAACTATTGAAAATGAAAGGACAAAGAAAATGTTAAGCTTAGAAAAGAGATGCTGATTCAATTTAAACTGGAATATTGTTCAGTTATTGGGTCATATATAGAGCATTAGATCTTGGATTTCAGTTTGATTTACATGGCTAGAAAGTTAAGACATAGGCCTAAAAATTCATGAGAGTCTAAAACTTAATTTTGCCGTTTGGAAGTCTAAATCTTAGCATTAAAAGAGAAGTCTGAATCTGTCTTGTAGCCTAGATACTGTTCAGTGTTCAGCCTATATCTCGAGTTTTAGAAGTCCAAGTGACCTTAGTTTTGTTTTGTTAGAAAGCTAAGACAATTTTCGAGAACTTTCATGAAGACTATCTATTCAAATTCTGATATTAGCAATGATGTTTTTTACAGACAAGAAAATAAGAATTGATACCAAGTCAAGAGGTTGTCACCCACTCAATAATTAGTCATCAAATTAATAGTTTTAATTTTTTTCCTATAAAATGAGGCATTTTCCATGTATTTAGGTCTTTTGGTTTTCAGATCAAGATCATATTCTTCCTCTCTTTCTTTATATTTTTGTAATGCTTAAGTTTTGCTTATATTAATCTCTTGTTTATGCTTTTTATTTTCTTTCCTTTACTTAATTAACTTATATTTTATTTATATTCTTATATTGTTTATTTATGTTTATCTCTTTCATTATATTTAGGTAAGTTTATTATATCAATGTGAAAATGTTACACTAATAGAGTAAAAATAAGTATAGTATAAACTCAACATAGACCTTAATATTTGATACTAACATGTTTTGTATTTGTTATTTTGTTCACTTTTAATACTTTGTTTGTTAAATGTTTAATCTAGATTTATGTTGTATAACTCTTGGTATAATAAATACTTGATACTTTCATAATCCAACCGTATGGTATAACCAACACCTGTGCTATGAAAGAAAACTAATTTGTTGTTAATATAAATTAGTATCATGAATACCTGACAATATTTACAAGTATTAACATTATTCGAATAAGATAACTAATGTAATTATGTTAACAATTTATAATCCGATTAAAATCTCCTTTGTGTGTGGCTTCTAGTTGAGTAATAAAAAGACTTTATACTATATTTATTTGATATACCATTAGTGGATCCTCTAACTTTAACAATTATTTTATCTTTGTTTAATCCTTACATCAATATCACATCTCAAGAATTTTCTTCAACTCCTTTTCATTTATTGTTTATAATTTTATATAGTTCATCTTTATATGGTTCAACCCCGGTCTTGCCGGGTTATTTATTATGTTGACAGTCCTGCACTTAGGAAAAAACATCAATCTTTTGGTTATGTCAATATTACAGGCTAAACCAAATTTTTATTTAATTCAAAAAAAAATCTATAAGATGATTATATTTTTAAAGAAATAAGAGAAAGTTGATAGTCAAATTAATCTTGATTAATTTAATAATACAATAAAAAAATAAGGTAATAACAACAACAAATAAATCAAATAAAAACTGCCCTTGGCAAAGTTATGATAACATATGAAACCTATGATCTGAACATGACACTTGTCTGGATTACATGTTTATTGTGCGATATAGGTCATGAAGTTGAGATAATTCGATATAAAAAAATTGATGATATATAAAAACAAAACTAGAAAAATTAAAAGATAAATATAGATCAAAATATTTAATATCACAGCACGAGTAATTTAACCTGTTGTGTTTTGTGAATTTGCTTATTAAAATAGATTTGTAATAGAAATTGACACACATATTTAATTTATTGAATAAAAAAATATATGCATAGCTGCACATATTAAAAATATTATAACAAAATAAAAATTATTAATTTATAAAAATAAATTTAAGCTATATAAAATATAAAAGAAATTACAAATGAATCATACTAAATCTTCAAAAAATTAAACTCACTCAATATAATTAAAAAAAATAATTATTTAAAAAATCTAAATAAGCCAAAAAAATCACAAAGAAAGGATATTAATTAAAATATAAACTTAAAAATTATTTAAAAAAACACATAAAATGGTATTAATTAATAAAAATCAAAATTAAAAAAAAATAAGACCAGACGCTGCTAAACTAGGTAAGCCAGTTTAAATGCCTGACGAAATGGCCCGAGTGCACGGGCCTAAAATGTTTGGCCCATGCATGCGGGTCTTTAATTTTTTTTTTTAAGTTAATAGGGCCCAATTTCTTTTGAAAAAATAGACAATGTGTTGTTTAAATTCCACATATTTCGACCACTGCAATGGCCTGAAAAATAGAGCTCGTGTTTTTCCACTAAAAAACCTATTTTGGCCTATTTTTAACACAAAATACCTAGAAAACACTCTAAGAAACTTATTAAACCAATCTATGTCTCAAAAAACATATTAAAAACATGTCAAAATCTAAAAGAAAAATTTTTCCCAATCTCAAATATATTTTTGAGGCATTTTTTAGGTTAAAATAGCCTTAATTTGAACTTCTCTTATTATACGGAATATTTTCACACAAAAATCAATTATTTTGGTAGTCGGAATTATTACCAACGATAATTTTCTTTTTCTAAGCTAGAATCCAGTAAATTCTTCTCTCTTCTCCCACAAAAAAATAACGAAAAAAAAAAAAAAAAAAAAAATTTGATATCAAAATTAAATATTAAAGGGACCAATTAGGTAAGATATAAAAAAGATGGTTGACTAAAATAAACTTTTTAGATAAATTTTAAAGTCATTACCTATTTTACAATTTTTTTTTCATTGTAGCCTTTTATCTTTCAATTTAACTATTTTTTTAAAAAAAATTAAAGCAATCATCTATTTCTTTTATTTTAATTTTTTTGATCCTGTCATTTCTTAAAAATATATGTAATTGGATGCTAATTAAGACTTTAAAAAATTAAATTATACAAACTAAATAAGCAAGAGGAGAGATAAACTGATATGGCATGAAAAAGAAATGAAAAGAGACAAAAAAGGAAAAGAAAAAATAGGTAATTAGGGACAAATTGAAAATTTGTTTTTGATATATATGATACTGTTAAAAAAATTTTGACGAGATAATTTTAAATTTACTATAAAAAACTACTAAATAAGATTATAATTGATTAATAATTTTGTTTAAGGTTAACCAAACCTTAAATTAAATCATCTTATCAAAATCTTTTTAGTAATAACGATGTGTAAAAAAGAGAGCTTTGATGTGTCTACGGTAACCCATTCTTTCTTTCTTTCTTTTTTTCATTTTATTTCTCTCTTATGTTAAATTATCTTATCTCACCTTTTATTTATTAACTATTGGATCTTAAATA
This sequence comes from Populus euphratica, assembly GCF_000495115.2. Lineage (NCBI taxonomy): Eukaryota > Viridiplantae > Streptophyta > Magnoliopsida > Malpighiales > Salicaceae > Populus > Populus euphratica. The sequence goes on along the minus strand of NW_011499969.1, from coordinate 161,490 downwards.
TCATATATTAGTAATTAGATCTTCATAATTTTTTATATTGATTTCTTTATATGTTAAATAATTTGCAAAAGACATATATATTTAATTTTTGAGTAAATAACCATCACTCTCAAGAGCAATTGTTACAAAACCAATATTTAAAATCATGATTGTATTGAAACTATATTATTTTTCAAATATAAGTTATTTTATCAAAATTTTTACAAAAATATGTTATTTAAAAAGAAAAAATCCTAAACAAAACTAGAAATTTAATCATGCACTACTTGAGTTTTTATTTAATTAGTGTTAATTCACAATGTGTGGGATGTGTGATGATGATACATGGCAATTATCAACTAGATGAATTATAGTCAGATTTGACCATTGATAAAAAGATTTAGAGGCTTTCTTTTTGGTGAAAGTTTATGGAATTAAAATTTTAATTAAATAAGTGTCCAAGAACTTTTCAGTCAGCAATTGTTAGCAAGCTATTGAGGACCAAACGAATGTACTCAAAACTCAGTTGACTCGTGTAAAAAAATCCAACCCGTAATTAATCTAGTCGACTCAGTGGGACGGTAATCCGAAAGAGTATACTAAAGAAGTTTCTCATATGTGTAACAGATGAACCAATTACAATTAAGCACGTCATGTGATTCAAAAAAGGAACAAAACCAGGTTTGGTCTAGTGGTGGAAAGGGCTTTGTCTCCTTCCACTGCATCTGGGTTCGAGTCCTGACATGCACGTTTGTTACTCTCGCAGTGTCTTACATGCCTACTGGGTTTGCAAGATATTCAGTAGGGATTAATCGTGGTGCACGCAAGCTGGCCCAAACACCTCACATAAAAAAAAAAAACCATCAAACCATGATAATGATTTTGAATTGTTGTGCCGATTATTTTAACCGACTTTCGAGCGCATCATGAGCTGGCACAAATTGCAAAACTAGATGAAAAGGAGAAGCAGCAGTGACAAATTAATCTTATAGATAAAAAATATCTCACAAGATAATGACATATAAACATGTCTTTGTCCTTTCGTAGTAGTATACACTTATTGGGGATCCACGGATGGAACCAAACCTTTTTCATGCTTTTAACATAGGTGATTATAGTGTTTTTTCAAAAAATAAGAAAAACCTGAAAGTTAGGTTAAATCTCAATTAATTTGATAATATATTAAAAAAATAGATAATAACAATACAAAACAAATTAAAAAAATTGGGTTAGGTCAAATTGAATTTACACATAAAACTTGTGACTTGACACATGAGATCGAAATAATTTTATAAAAAAATAGAATCAGAAAGAATTAATTATAAAAAAAAACCCAAAAAAATTTAAGCGAACCAGGTCCATTCTTTCAAACCCGTGACCAAAAGGTTAACTAAATTTCATTAATAAAATGTCAAGGGATAAAATCTAAAAAGAAAGTTCCAATAAAAAAGAATTAAAAACAAATCAAAACAACAATAAAAAAATAAGAATTATATTTGACATAAAATAAAAAAGAACTAAAATATTGAGGGATGCTACAGAAAAGATAATTCAATTAAGAGAATGATTGAAAAAACTTATCAATCAAAAGAATAATGACTAAGTCTGAAAGGTAAAAAAATCAAGTAAGGGTTAAATTGAAAGAAAATTCAAATTCTATGAATTATTTAAAATAAAAAAATAGTAGTAAAAAAAATATGGATCAAATCTGAAGGAAATAAATTGAAGGGCTGCTTTGAAAATATATAAGAGAAGGCTTTGAAACTAAAAAGAAGAAAAGAAAGAAGAAAGATAAAAGAAAGGGGACTTTGTAGAGCAAAACCCGATATTTTTTTGGTACATATGCCACCTATTAATGAAGGACACCCTGTAAGGAATAAAAACCTTGTCGCGGAAGCTGGATTCTGGCCGTTGGACAAAGATCATGATTGCATTCTCTCTAATCTGTGTTAATATCATGCATAATTTATATTTTTAAATTAATTAATATTTTACATATATTTAAATACTAAATTGCTCATGATTATATTTGATAATAATTAAAAAAAATAGAAAAGAAATTAAAACCGAAAGGCAAAGACAAGTTTAATTCAAGTGCATTTGAAAAGAAAAAAAAATAAAGAATACCCCTGCCCTCCCGCACATGATTTTTTGTTTTTAAGGGCATAACAACCATTGTATTGTGCAAATAACTACAGAAAAACTATTATACTCTTGCTTTTAAGATGAATTTTTTATAATGTTTAAATTTTGTTTATATAAATCTTCTGTATATGCTTTTCATTTCCTTTCATTTACTTAGTTAATTTATATCTTATTTATATTCTTATCTTATTTATTTATATTTATCTCTTTTATTATGTTTAGTTAAGTTTATTATGTCAAGGTGAAAATGTTACACTAATAATATAAGAATAAATATAGTATAAATTCAAGATGAACTTTAATGTTTGATACTAACATATTTTGTATTTGTTATCTTCACTTTTAATAACTTTGTTTATTAAATGATTAATCTAGATTTATATTGTATACTTGTTACAATAAATATTTGGCACCTTTATAGTTCAACCATATGGTATAACCAATACTTGTGCTATGAAAGGAACTTGATTCGTTGTTAACATAAGTTAGCATCATGAATATCTGACAACATTTACAAGTATTAGCATTTTTCGAATAAGATAACTAATATAATCATGTTAACAATTTATAATCTGATTGGAATCTCCTTTGTGTGTAGTTTCTAGTTGAATGATAAAAAGATTTTATACTATACTTGTTTGAAATATCATTAGTGGATCCTCTAACCTTGACAACTATTTTATCTTTATCTAATCCTTACATCAATATCACATCTCAAGAATTCTCTTCAACTCCTTTTCACTTATTGTCTATAATTTTATATAGCTCACCTCCTTGTTATTCGACCCCGATCTTGTAGTGTTATTTATTACTTTGACACTTCTATACTTGGAAGAAGACATCAAATTTGACATAATCAAAAGATTGATGTCTTCTTCCAAGTGCAGGAGTGTCGAAGTAATAAATAACCCAACAAGA
>NW_011499969.1:157737-158310 GCF_000495115.2 Populus euphratica | reverse complement strand
ATATAATGAAAGAAAGAAAAATAAATAAACAAAATAAGAACATAAATAAGATAAAAGTTAACTAAGTAAATGAAAGGAAATGAAAGACATAAACTTGATATTAATGAAAGCAAAACATAAGCAATACAAAGAGAGAAAACAAGAGCATGATCTTGATCTGGAAACCAAGATGCCTAAATGCATGACAATTACCTCCTTTTATAAGCCAAAATTAAAAACTATTGATTTGATAACTAATTGATAAGTGGGGGCTAACTCTTGACCTAGTGATAATCTTTATCTTCTCTTGTTTGCCCAAAATATCATTGATAATGTCAAAATTAAAACCACTTGAAAACATGAAAGTTGTAGGAAATTATCTCGGCTTTCCATGAAAAAAAATTGAGGTTATTTGGACTTCTAAAATTCTAGATATAGGCTAAATACTAAATAGTATTTGGGCTACAAGACAGATTCAGACTTCTTCATTGTTGCTATAATCTGGACTTGAAAATGACCTTTTTAAATCTTAGGTTCCTATAAAAGTTGTAGGCCTATGTCTTACCTTTCCATCCATATAAAGTAGACCTAAAT